>NW_006408648.1:9581590-9587415 GCF_000296735.1 Chrysochloris asiatica | reverse complement strand
TTGTTGGGTCTCATTTACATATAAAGACAAGAGGCAAATGTATAGATATCAAAGAGCTTATCAGAGGCAGAAGAGAGGAAGAAAGACTAATTATTGCTTATTGAACACCAAGTTTCAATTTATGATGACGAAAAAAAGTTATATTAAGCATAGATTTGCAAATTCCATTAATGTAATTGCTGTCAATAAGTTGTACACCTGCAAACATTAAATTGGCAAAGATTTACGATATGAGCAACAATAAAAGCATAGTTGCTGAGGCTTAAGTTGTGTGCAACCAAACACCTCACATCATTTGTTTAAGTAGTTTAAGTTTAAGGTCAAGGTCATGGTTTCATGGGACATCCCAGTTAATTGGTCTACTGTGCTGTGGGTTAATGCGCCAGACTGCAAAGCCGTTTGAACTGCAAGGTCGGAGGTTCAAGCTCACCAGCTGCTCCTCGGAAACCCTATACAAGGTCACTATGAGTCGGAATAGATTTGACGGCAGTTAACAACAACAAAGGGTTTAATGCTTCTGTTCTACCTCCTAGTTCACCACAAAGTACCTGGGGTCTTAACAGCTTGCAAGAGACCATCTAAGGCATAACAACTGGTCTGTATCCACCTGGAACAACAGAGGAAGGAGGAGTCAAGAATAGGAGGAAGATAGGGAATGTGTGCTAATTACCTCCACGAACAGCAGCATCCTCTGCCATGAAACCAGAACTGTATGGTGCCTGACTACTATTACTGCACGTTTTGATCAAAGACTCTATAGAAGAATCCTGATCAGAAAGGGGGAAAGGTAGAACAGAATTTCAAATTCTCATGGAATCCAGAATCTCTGGATCTATGGAAGCTGGATTCAACCCTGAAACTATTGTCCCGAGATATACCACCTGAAGTCTTCTTAAAACCAAACAAAAGTTTAGCTTAACTAATAACGAATGTCTGCTTTGAGCATTGTGCTCCCTTAAGATCTATGATAAGGGATCAAATTAACAACTTGAAAGATCCAATAGGAACTTTTAGGAGCAGTGAGCTATTTTAATGGGGAAGGAACATTTATGTTAGCAGTTTATGTTAATTGGAAAGGGAGGGTAAGAATAGTCGCACAACTTGAATAGTGTAATCAATGCAATGGACTGTACATGTACAAACTGATGAACTGGTACATATTCTGCAGTATATATTTTCAACAACAACAAAATTATTTTTTAATTATTTTCAAGTCTGGGGATTTGGAAATTGCATAGGGGATTAACAATAGATACTGGACTGCTAAGTGCAAGGTCAGTAGTTCAAATCAACCAGCTGCTCCTCAGAAACCCTATACAAGGGCACCATGAGTTGGAACCAACTCAGTGGCGCTTAACAACAACATGAAGATGGAAAATTCTTTGTGGGCAAGGATTTCTATCTTGTTATGCTTTCCATCCTTGGCACTATGACAGTGCATGTTATGTTACTGCTCAAGAAATGTTTATGTATTGGCCTACCACGGTAAGAGAACTAACTTCTCAAGAAAGGCCAAAGTAACAAAGTGATTTAATCAAGAGTCACACACTGGTATTTTAGTAATCAGAAAGAGATACAATTCTTATTATTAACTATAAAACTTTGAAAATGAAATTCAAACTGTCCAATTACTGATTTCCACAACTATAAAATTATTTGTACCAAGTCTCACAGATTTACTCTGAGTAGGAGTCATCAGCACAGACTGGCATGCTACTACCACCTGTCTGTATAGCCCAGGAGCTAAAAATGTTCTTACATTTTTAAATGGTTAAGATAAAAAAGGAAAAAATATTTCATTACACATGAAAATAATATTAAATTCAAATGTCCTTGTCCATAAATAGTTTTATTGAAACATGGCAAAGCACATTTATTTACATATTGCCCATATACCTTTCCCATTACAACAGCAAAGTCTAATTGACACAAGACAGTACGGTTCACCAAGTCTAAAATATTAATTATTCAGCCTTTTACAGAAAAAGTGTGATCACATACTATGAATATTAGATAGAAAAATATGTATGTATTTCATAAATGAGGAAGAATTTTCATTCAAGAAAATAACTGTTAGGGCTTAGCTCTGACTGACTGCACCCTATTAGGTGAATAAACTGAGAATTCAAAAAAGCAAAAATTTCACTCGGAAAATAGTTAACCCAAAACATTAAACTAGAACAGGAAAAAAAAAAAAATCCAACAGAAATAGCTAACACTGAGACATTTCTAATCACAGAGCGATCACTTTAGGCTATAAATTAAATGAAGCTCTATGAGAAGCACAAAAATAGAACTTTCCACACCCAGATAATTGTATATTCCTAGTGTAGCTTACTAAACACTTAAAACTACCCTCTCTTGAAATTTTGCATCAAAATAACTAAATAGTATGTGTAATTTGAGCATTACATTTTCTTAATAAAAATATTATTTGAAAGAAAACTGAAGTGTGCCAAAGAATGTTTTTCAATCCATTTAAAATCCAAAAAAAGGGACAACTATCTCCATTTCTTCCTTGTCAATATCCTTAAACTGGAACTGATAATCTAAGACTGGGTCATACAGTTTGTCAGTTTGTCATACTTCTGTGGCTAGCGTGTTGCTATAATGCTGAAGCTATGTCACCAGTATTTCAAATACCAGCAGGGTTACCCATAGTGGACAGATTTCAGCAGAACTTCCAGACAAAGAGAGACTAGGAAGAAGGAGAGGCAGACTACCTCTGAATGTTTGTTGTTCCTGTTAAGTGCCATCAGGTCAGTTTCCGACTCATAGCAATCCTATAGAGGATTTCCGAGGAGTGACTGGTGAGTTGGAAGCACCGGCTTTGTGGTTCAAACAGACCTTATGGCTGAGTGCTTTTCCTGAATGTTTGTTTACCCACTGGAAGCCTTGTGAATAGCAGTCAAACACTGTGAGACAGCACCAGAATATTGAATATAGAAAAATTATACAGCGCATCAGAATATGGTCACGTATAGTGCTGGAGCTCTGGTAGCGTAGTGGTTACCAATCGGGCTGCGAACCTTAAGGCTAACAGTTCGAAACTAGCAGCTGCTCCGCGGGGGAGAAAGATGAGGCGTTCTGCTCCCGTAAAGATTTACAGCCTCGGAAACCCTGTACAGGGTCGCTATGGGTCGGAACCGACTCGACGGCACTTAACAACAACAACAAATAGTGCTAGAAGATGAACTCCTCAGGTTGAAAGGCACTCAAAATAAAACTGGGGAAGAGCTGTCTCCTCAAAGTCGAGTTGACTGTGATAACACAAATGGAGTGAAGTTTTGGGACCTTCATTTGCTGATGGGGCACAACTCAAAATAAGAAATAACTACAAACAGTCAACACAATTGGAACATGGGATATATGAATATGAATCTAGGAAAACTGGAAGCTGTCAAAAATAAAATGGCAGGGAGAGCGACTGTGTGCTGAAGACCTGGGGGGTACGGGGGAAGGATTGCATGGAGGGGATTGTAAGCATGGCAATGAGATGATATACGATAGGATGAATGTAAAACTAATGTTCTCCCATGTAAACTATCACATAATTTACAATAAAACATTTAAGAAAAAATAAATTAATAAAATGGCACACATAAATGTCAATATCCTACGCATCAGTGAACTGAAGGACTCCTGGTGCGATGCTATAGGATCAGCACTAGACTGAAAAACACAAGATCAGCAGTTCAAAACCACCAGCTGCTCCTTGGAAACTCTATACAAGGTAGGTCACTATGAATAAGAACCAACTAGATGGCACTTAACAACTTAACAGTGAGCTGAAATGATACAGAAATGGGCCATTTTGAATGGCCATTAGACAATCACATGGCTTACTAATCAGGGAACAACAAATTGATAGGAATCACATCACATTTATTGTCAAAAAGAACATTTCATGATCTATCTAGAAGTATATGCTATCTGTGATAGGATAATACCTTTATACCTACAAGGAAGATCATTTAGTACCACTATTATTCAAATTTACCTACCAACCACTAAAGCCAGTGATAATGAAATTGAAGAATTCTATCAACTTTTTCAGTCTGAAATTGATAAAACCTGCAATCAAAATGTATTAATAATTACTGGAAATTAGAATGCAAAGGTTGTTAACAAAGAGGAAGGATCTGTAGTTTGGAAATATGATCTTGGTGACAGAAATGATGCTGGAGATTGAATGAAAAAACTTTACAAGACCAATGGCTTATGTAAATACATTTTTTAACAACATAAAAGGCAAATGTGTGTGTGTATATATATACCTCATCAGATGCACAGAAATCAAATTGCCTACATCTATGGGAAGAGACGGTGGAAAAACTCTATATCATCAGCCAAAATAAAGCCAGAGGCAGGCAGACTTTGGAACAGATCATCAATTGCTCCAATGCCAAGTTAAGGCTGAAGCTTAAAAAAAGTTTAACCAAGTCCACAAGAACCAAAATAGGATGTTGAACATGTTCCACCTGAATTTAGAGACTATCTCAAGAACAGATTTGATATACTAAACACTAATGACCAAAGACCAGAAGAGTTGTGAGATGACATCAAGAACAACATATAGGAAGAAAGCAAAAAGTCATTAAAAAGACAGGGAAGTCCCTTCAGTACAAACCCCCCTCCAAGACTGAAACTCAAAGGGAACACATGAACAGGCATGTGTTCTTGCTGGCAACCACATTGGTCTACTGGTGAGTGGAAGAGGGGGAAAGGCAGCAATGAAAATATGGGCCAAGTTCAACCACATTCCATAGACTCCATTGACCTGTAGGTAAACGATTAAAGAGGAAGGGCTTGTTGGTCAGAAGCGTGGTGAGACATGGGGGCTCCTGAGTCCACAGACAAGGACATAGCCACAGAGGACTAGAGCTGAGAGTGAAGTGTCCAACTGATATGAAGTGAGAGGAGATGCACAGGAATGTCCAAACTTGTAGTTAGTACTCATTCAACCTAGCTTCAATGGCTTGATAATCAGAACTTGACTAGAAGTGTGTGGGGTCACTATGAGTCAGTTCCGACTCGATGGCACCTGACAACAAAGAAGTATATGTATGGGATGACTTTCAGCAAGATGATAGTCTAGGCAGACCACTACACCAAGGATACAAGAGACCAAATGAAACACGCAGATGGAAATCCTGGAACCTGATTGTCAGAGGAAAAGTTAGAGAAATGAAATTAGTGTTTGCTGGAGAAGCTGAGCAGGGGCAAGATAGAGGGAAACTGACAGGTGAGTGGCCGGTCAGAAGAAAGAAGTAGTACGACCATCTTGAGCTTTTGTGAGAAGCTCTGGCAACAAAAGGAGTTCTGGCAGAGCACATTCACATGGAATATGGGAAAGGTGCAATTCCTTCTTTGCCCCACTCTCCCCTGGTAACCAGAAGTGAGGACAGCTCCAACCCTCATTGAAACCCAGCACAGACCCTGCTCTGCAGGAGTTCAGAGCCATGTGGATATGAGTCACACCAGTGTGAGGCATCAGGGAGTTCAGCAACAGCTCTAAAGAACCCACAAAGCTACCAGATCTGTGTATGTTGCTGTTGTTGTTAAGTGCAGTCGAGTCGCTTCCAACTCATAGCAATCCCGTATAGGGTTTCCAAGGAGCAGCTGGTGTCGCTTCCAACTCATAGCAACCCCGTATAGGGTTTCCAAGGAGCAGCTGGTGAGTTTGAACTGACTTTGTGGTCCAGTGCTTTATCTCACAGGACCACAGAAACCCTCATAAATAGCCATCCTGGCCCCAGCTGCTCTGTGGTCCTAACAGACACTGAAACTAGCTCCATCAAGGGTCTCCATGAACCACTTCCTGA
>NW_006408648.1:9563144-9580775 GCF_000296735.1 Chrysochloris asiatica | reverse complement strand
TGCAAGTCAGCCTCCTGGTCACTAGCTCTTAGTCCCTCTCTTCCCATGAATCTAGAGTCCTCAGCCACTCCCCTTTTCCATGACCCCATCTCTGCCTCTGTTTTTGGTGTCCCTGATTCTTTGGATAAAGTCCCTTATTCTGCTTGTGCTCTTCCCCCTTGATGGTCCTGGGGTCCTCCGTTTCTGCACTGTAAGATTAACCACTCCCCTGTTTTTGTTACAAAACTTCTATCTTTACAATATTGACAGTTGCAATTAGTCATGATAACAATTATTCACTATTGAATCATATGAATCTTATCCCCATCTCTTTTCACCACACCCATCTAGACAAGATGACACCTATCTATTCAGTGGGGACTTTCTCCACTCCCCCCCATACACACTCTTAATCTATACTCCTTCTTGAAACCTTGTAAGCCAGTCATTTTAGGTAGCCAATGTCTAAGCTACCCATCCCTACCTACCCTATGTACAGAGGGGATAGCATTGATACATGATGTGAAGACTCCTTCCCTCTCTGTTCGTATTTAGAGTTACTACATCCATGAGTATTGGTCAGGTTCGTCAAATTGTAGCAATTTACCCTTGTTTCCTTTATCAAAAAAAAATTTTTTTTTGTAATCTTCCTCTAGTCAAGTTCTGATTATCAAGCCATTGAGGCTAGGTCAAATGTATACTGTCAGCAAGTTTGGGTATTCTTGTGCATCTCCCCTCACTTCATGTCAGCTGGATGCTTCACTCTCAGCTCTAGCCTTCTGTGGCTATGTCCTCGTCGATGGGCTCATCACACTTTCGACCAACCAGCCCTTCCTCTTCTCTCTCTCATTTCCAGGTCAATGGGAGTTAACGGACTGTGGTTGAACTCAGCCCATTTCTTCATTGCTGCTTTTCCCCCTCTCCACTCACCAGTAGACCAATGTGGTCACCAGCAAGCTTACATGACTGTCTGTGGGTTCCCTTTGAGTTTCAGTCTTAGAGGGGAGTTTGTCCTGAAGGAACTTGATTGCTTGACATGATGGCTTCCTGGCGAACAGCTTGCTTATTCTTGTAGTAGCCAGTCATGCTAACATTTTTGTTTTGGGTTTTTCCTGATGATCTTTCTTTGAAGATGTATCTTCTGTTGCTCTAGCTGGTTCCAGGCTGGTCTGCTTGTCCTTGCTAGTGGGAATGTCCCACCTCATAAGGTTCTGGATGGGACTAAGGATTCCACCTAAGGTCCTATACTCTGCAAAGGTTTTGCCAGAGGCCTATTTCACTGGGCAAGTTCTAGAACCCCTTTTAGGTGTGGCACTGTGGGTTAATGCACCAGACTGCAAAGCCGTTTGAACTGCAAGGTTGGTGGTTCAAGCTCACCAGCTGCTCCTTGGAAACCCTATACAACTCGACGGCACCTAACAACAGCAACAACAACATACACAGGTATTTGATTCATGCCCATCTCCCCCTTTATTGAAAGTTCCATGAAATTGGGGAACATATTTATTTCTACTTACCATTATACTCCTAGTGCCTAATGCAGGGCCAGCACATAGTGCATTCAAATATTTGTTGAATGACTAAATGAAAACGAAATCAAACTACTTCGATTTGTGAAGTCTAAACTATATACAGAGTTGTGATAGCATTGTTGTTACTTGCCACTCAGTTGATTCTGACTCATGACAATCCCATGTGTGCAGAGTAAACTGTTCCATGAGGTTTTGAAGGTTATTAACTTTTAGAAGAAGACTGCAAGACCTGTCTTCCAAGGCAACTCTGGGAAGGTTCAAACTGTCAACTTTCAGCTAATAGTTGGGTACTTAATCCCTTACTCATGCTTCTAGTCAGTATATGTAATTTAACTAGTACCCTAAATATACCTTGCACATAGTTTCAATTAAAGTTTAGTTCTATAACCAACAGGCTACCTGGAGCATGTGGACAATATTATCCTAAAGACTCAAAACGAAAAATTAATTTTATGTATTTATAAAAGCATAAACAGAAAGCTCCATGCCACATTCCATTTAAATTAAGAGTATTAAAAGAGCTATTTTTAAAAATCTATGCTAAATCCCAGTTAAATTAAACTAAGTAGAAAATCAGAGAATTTCAGAGGAGAAGAAAATATGGGATAGAATTGGAACCCTTGAAATTAGAAAGATTCCCCATAAACCCTTTTGATTCCTTCTCCTTTATAACCTTTGCCACAAACTAGAGAGAAGAAAAATGTACTACTTTGTTAATAACCCTTCTGAAAAACACACTATAGCCCCAACAGCCTCCATGCTCAACTAGCACAGAGACCCAAAGGAACATTTTTAGAATGCAGACATTTTTAGAACAAAATAATAATTCAGAAAATAAAGAATTACTATATAGGCTATGTTTCTTAGACTCTAAAAATGTTATATGAAATTCTTCAAAAAAAATTTTTTTTGAAAGAATACAAAATAACTATAAAAAAATCTCAAATCTAGAATTATAATTAATTACATGAATAGTATTCTATTCACTTTTTAAGGATGGGCCTATCTATCTATATCTAATCATTATGATACCTATAATTTATTTTAAATGCTGAGAGAAGTGGGAAATTTTTATACAGGTAGTCCTCAACTTATGACATATTCAAGTTATGAAGAATTACACTCAATGACCTTCAGTGCATCTGGAACCCTTCCCTATAACTGCATCTTTGTGGGAGGAAGTTATGGGGAAATGCATGAAGGGGAGATGGGCAAAATGGCTGAGCTATGTGAACACCAAGCATTTGATCACAATAACATGATGGGAGAAATTGGAGGGAAACTGTCTTGACAAGAAGATTGGCTTTAGAATTTGATGTTGTCAATATGGAACAACTCACAAATCATGAAGGATAATTGGCATGTCGAGACTTAATGGACCCCTCCTTTAGCTATCCTTCTGCATCCTTGCAGGTTCTGCAGTTATGGAGATCCCCGGGAGCCTATGCAAAAAAGTCAAACTGAGCTCAAAATTAGGGAATGCAGACAGCAACTAATGCTACCTATCAAGGCCATCATGTCAGCAGGAACAAAAGAGGTCAGGTGGTAGGGAACAGAGGTGGCTTCCATGGTTGCACTGTTTGGTTAGCAGGCTTATCTGCAGCAGGGAAGACCACGTCGTGAGCATGGCTTTGGAGGAGTAACTGGTTTGCCATGATATTCCATGCTACACTTTGGACGGTGACAACATTCGTCAGGGTCTCAATAAAAATCTTGGGTTTAGTCCTAAAGACAGAGAAGAGAATGTCCAATGTATTACAGAAGTTGCCATGCTGTTTGAAGAGGCTGGTCTAGTGAGCATCACAAGTTTTATATCACCTTATTCAGGATAGTAACAATGCAAGGCAAATTCACGAGGGTGCAAGTTTGCCATTTTTTGAAGTATTTGTTGATGCTCCTCTGCATGTTTGAGAACAGAGAGATATCAAAGGGCTCTAAAGAAAAGATCAGGCTGGAGAAATAAAAGGTGGCGGACACCATCCTGCCAAGGAACGGAACAGCGAAAAGCCTTATGCATGAAAAGTTCATTGTTTAGCAAAGCGACAATGAATGTCCCCTTGGTTGGCAAAGCCACAAGGGGTATTTCATGCAGGGGCCCCGCAGTTTCTAGCTTTTCCTTGGAAAAATAGTTTATTTCTGATTTCCTTATAAGAAGTTTTAGAAAATTTTGCATAATCATTAGATACCTTTTAGTAGTAACAAAATATAAAATATACTTTAAACAAACCTCACATTATAATAGTTGCCTACTAACTTTCACACCATATTCAAACTTATGTAGTTATAAAAATTGTTTTTTACATTAATAATAAGTTTTAACATTAGAGATAACCAAGCTAGCTAAAGCAATTCAAGCTTAAGATTGTAAGAAACATTCCATGTAGTTTTAGTCAAGGACATTAAGGCCTTTAGAAAGTAGCTTAGAAACAGTCAAGGGCAGTGGGAGCTTCAGAACAGAAGTAAAAATTTGATTAGAGGTTTTGAGAAATTGTTAGTATAAGAGAATTACTGCTTTGTTCTTAACTATGAAACTTTAGGGTATTTTATGTTCTTGTTTTTATTGTTAAATCAATTATATGTATGACCAGTTACAGTAAAAATTATGTTTTTAATTGTGAGTTATAATTAATGAATCTATAGAAAGTAATAGATGTTGGTAAAGTTAGAAGTTAAGATGTAGAACTTTGATTAAAATTAACCTGACATTTAAAAAGGATTAGAGAAAAACAAATTAAGGCCAAACTAGACATTTTAGGGAGGATTAGAGAGAAATAGAGTCGCTTACAGAGGAAAGATGTTATCGGAGTGGCTAGGGAGTGTAGAGACGCAGGAATGTTTGATGACCTTGTGTTCCTCTTGTACCTTTGATGTAAGAATATAATATTTGATTGATTTGTAACTGCTTGTACATGACTATTGTGAGATCATAGTATATTCTAAACGGGATACAAGAAGCAACAATTTTGAAGAGTCATCATCACCATCATCTGCCTGAGACTCAAAACGACCCATTGACTCCATGTAATTCATTTCGCTGACTCCACATCCCCCTTCAAGAGCCTCCTAATAATTTGTCTAGGCTGGTCCCAGGCAAAAAGGGTTCACTGGGATTGATTCCAGGTATGAAAATCCAGAGGCTCCTGAATTGGTGCTGAAAAGAGACTCTTGTAACATAAATGATTGTGTCCAGCAAGTTATGGAGCTTCTACAAGAATGGGATATTGTACCTGTGGATGCCTCTTACCAAGTTAAAGAACTGTATGTGCCAGAAAATGAACTTCATTTGACAAAAACAGATGCAGAAACATTACCAGCACTGAGCATTAATAAAGTGGATATGCAGTAGGTACAGGTTTTTGTGGAAGGACGGGTAATGCCTCTGAATGGCTTTATGAGAGAGAGGGAGTACTTGCAGTGCATTCATTTTGATTGTCTTCTGGATGTGGATGTTATTAACTTGTCAGTGCCTGTAGTTCTGCCAGTTACCCAAGAAGATAAAGAGAGGCTGCATGGCTGTACAGCGTTCGCTCTGTTATGAGGGCCGCCGTGTGGCTATTCTTCACAACCCAGAGTTTTCTGAGCACAGGAAAGAAGAGCATTGTGCCAGACAGTGGGGAACAACATGTAAGAACCACCCCTACATTAAGATAGTTACGGAACAAGGAGATTGGCTGATTGGAAGAGACCTTCAAAACCTGGACCAAATTTATTGGAATGATGGTCTTGATCAGTATTGTCTGACATCTAAAGCAGAAATTTAAAGATATGAATGCTGACACTCTCTTTGCATTTCAATTATGGAACCCAGTGCACAATGGTCATGCTCTGCTAATGCAGGATACCCATAAGCAACTTCTAGAGAGGGGCTATCGGCTCACTGTTCTCCTTCACCTTCTTGGTGGCTGGACAAAGGATTATATGTCCCTCTGATGTGGTGCATGAAACAGCATGCTGCAGTGTTGAGGAAGGAGTCCTGAATCCTGAAACAACAGTGGTGTCCATCTTGCCCATCTCCCATGATGTGTGCTGGCCCAACTGAGGTCCAGTGGCATTGCAGAGCACAGATGGTTGTAGGGGCCAAGTTTTATATTGTTGGACAAGACTCCGCTGGCATGTCTCATCTAGAAACCATGAAGGATCTTTATGAACCAACTCATGGTGCCAAAGTACTGACTGACCATGGCCCCTGGTCATGATTGGAAATAGTTCCCTTTCGAGTTGCAGCTTACAATAAAGAAGAAGAAACGTATGGACTACTATGACTCAGAACACCACAAAGACTTTGAATTTATTTCAGGAACACGCATGTGCAGACTTGCCCGAGAAGGCCAGAAACCTCCTAAAGTTTTCATGGCTCCAAAGGCTTGGACTATGCTGATGGAGTACTACAAATCCTTAGAGAAAGCTTAAGCTTTTCACCCCATCATCGGCTCCACCTCTGACACTTCATTGGTTGTTAACAAAAGGGGACCACACAGCCACTGTCAACTTTGCTTTGTGGTCATGTCTGTCTGGGAGTGCTTTTTAAAAATAGACCATTTTCCTTACCTAGTCTGCTTTATGAGATCTGTTTGAACAAGTTTAACACACTGATGTTTTTAATGTATCTTTTCTACTTATTGTAATTAATACTACTACAATAAGATTTTAAAATCTTGCCTTTTTATATTATATTTATGCTTCTATCTAATGATTTTTTTCAAGCTGTTATATTAGTAGTAATCAGTAGTATACACACTGAATCTCACTTTTCATCCTTTAAATAGAAAAGAAAGGAAAAATTAATTCACCAAACAATGTATTTGACTAGATCTTGTTTTGGGAATTTTATAAGATATGTGTAATGATTAGATTTTTTTTCTACACTGAAAATTTAAACTACTTTCATCTTTCTAATCATTTATAGATCTTTCAGCTGTTATAGCCTAAAGTAACTTTATGATCTGTGTTTAAGTCCTGGATGATTTTTCTTTATTCAAAAAATAGAATTTGGGGATGAAAATAATTAATGGATTATGAAGAGAAAAAATTTGCCAAAGAAGCAAGAAAGAATGAGGAAGAGGAAGGAGAGAAATTGTCGGAAAAATTTTACAGTAAAAGAATTAGCTGGAATTTTTCCTAAACTCAATCAGGAGCTTCCGTTGCTTGAAAACATGATCATTTTGCTAAAGTCAGCATGCAGATTTGAGAATCAGTGACATGTTACCATGAAGTAAAAGGAAGGAAGAAAGAAAGGAAAGGACCATGAAGATAAATAATTCTCTGACTAGAAATGTAATCCCCATTTCCAACGATGATCCAGAACCTTCCACATGTGGAGCTACTATTACCACATTGAACAAAATACCAACATTATCTAACTTTTCTTTGTTACAAAGTAAACATTTATAATTTGTACTTTTATATATATATATATGTATAATCATGGGTAAGCAAAAAAGTATTGCTATTAGGATTCCAGTTCATACATGCCCAGGGCAATCACTGGACACAAGTTCTCTCAGTAACATGCTTGTTTTCATCTCAGGATGCCTTCAAAAATAAAGGTCAGTCAAAACAGTGCTTTCCAAGTGACTCTTCAAGGCCAGTTAAAAATTCAAGGCAAGGAGGATAGTTCAGAAGGTTATGGCAACTGTTTTTAGGGATCCCAAAGGGATCTTGGTATTTTCTCTCAAAGGACACAGGATGGTTATGGAGATTAATCATGAAGAACTTTTAAGAAAATGGAAAACTCCATTGCAAGTTGTGCCGAGGAAGTATTTTCCATCATGACAATGCAGCTTATCCTTCTTCAAGGGTAGCAAGGGCTGTTCTGTGAGAACTTTGCTGGGAAAAATTACACCCACATTCACACTATAGGCCTGATCATGCTGCTCCACACATCTTTTTGTTCTGAAAACTCAAAGAACATGGCAAAGGAATATGATTTGAGTCCTTAAAAGATGCCAAAACTGCCATTTTGACATAGTATAAATTGAAGAGTGCAGAATTCTTCAAAAGGATAAAAAACTTTAGAAATGTTAGATTAGATGGAGGATATATGTTGAGAGAAACAATACTTGCATATTTTGATTTTTTTGTTGTTGTTTAAAAAGGGTTTCTATAAGTTGTAGCAATACTTTCTGACTTACCCTCATATTCTGTGCTGATTTCATTTCTATTTGTTTGATAACTTTCACTGGCAAATAATTATTCATCTAAGTGGGATTTCTCTCATAATGTCCCCCTCTGCATCTCTTATGGGTATGAAGAAGAGATATTAATTTCATCTATGTATAAGAACGTTTAAAGTCCTTTTTATATTACTTTTTCAACTTCTATTATATCTGACTTATACTTAATTGAACCAAAGTATTAGAAAGCTGAAAAGGAATACATAAATAAGATCATAAGATATATTCATCCCTGTCCATACCCAACAAGCAAAATTTCCCAAGAAAGACCAGAGAGAGACATTCCAAGTCAACAGTCACAAACTTGAGGAAAGACCAAGGACAGAAGTAAAATAAACCTGTTCCACTCACAGTCCACTCATGAACTCACTTTTCATCTAAAAAATGGAACACTAAATTCATCTAAAAAATGGAACATCTAAAAAATTGGAACACTAAATTTCTCTCATAAACTGATAAATATTTGTTTACCTACACCCCCCCCCCGAAAAAAAAAAGAAAGAAAAAGTTACTGTCATGCCACAAAAATGTATGTTTAAGAAGAATCTCATTAAATCTGGAATAAATTACAGTAGAAAAATCATGAACATTTTTCCAGTGGCGAATCATCTGGAATGATTTTTTAGTTACATTGCTTAATTTGAGGGCAGAAGGGGTGACTATGTTGCATTTACCTCTTTTAGGCATTTTCTTACTCTTCCAGAAACTCATGATCAAAATAACTGACCTATAAAAGAAGCTGATCAATCTTTTCCATCAATGGTTTCTCTGTGATTGACACTGGTAACGGCTGGCTTGTACTGGTGCAGGCATTGCAAAAAGGTACCATGGCTTCCTATTCTTTTTCTTGCTGTTTCATTCTTGGTAACATTCTTGTATGTCTTAAAGGACATCGCGCCTGGTAAATTGGAGGGTCAGCAAAAAAGAGGAAGACTCCCAATGAGATGGATTGGTCCAGTTGCAGCATCAGTGGGCTCAAGCGTAACCATGACTGTGAGGTTGGTGGAGGACCTGGCAGTGTTTCCTTCTGGTGTGCATATGGTCGCTATGAGCTGCAGTTCACTAGACATCACCTAACGACAAAAATGTCTTAGAGGTTTCACCAGAGTTCTAGAATCAGGTCTGTGTCCCAGGAACATTCAGGAAAGACAGATTAGCTCTTAACTCAGCACAGGCTTCACTCTTTCTAATATTGCTGATCACCAAAAAATTGTTTTTTTTCTTCTTCTTGCTCAAGTTATACTTGTGTAGCCTATGTGGTTAAAACAAAAAGGAGTAGGAAAAAAATCTATACATAAAATTAAGCACTTAAAAATATCAAGTATTTTTTGGTAATATGGTAGTTTCTGATCAACTTATTACTTTGACAGTTCCACAGTGCATGATAATAAATTTAAACAAAAAACACACTGTTGTGACCACATTAGTCTACTGGTGAGTGGAAGAGGTGGAAAGGCATCAATAAAGAAATGGCTTGAGTTCAACCACAGTCCATTGAATCCCGTTGACCTGGAGATGAGAGAGAGAAGAGGAAGGGCTGATTTCTCCAAAGTGTGGTGAGACCTGAGGACACTTGAGCCCATGGACAAGAACTTAGCCACAGAGGGCTCGAGCTGAGAGTAAAGCATCCAGCTGATATGAAGTGAGGGGAAATGCACAAGAATGTCCAAACTTGCAGAGAGTACCCTTTTGATCTAGCCTCGAATGGCTCGATAATCAGAACTCGACTAGAGGAAAATTGGAAGAAAAAAAAAATTATTTTTTTTTTTGATAAAGGAAACAAGGGTAAATTGCTATAATTTGATGAACCTGACCTATACTCAGAGTGGTAGTTACTCTAAATACCAACAGAGAGGGAAAGAGTCTTCACATCAAGTAGCAATGCTATCTACCTCTGTACACAGGGTAGATAGGGACAGGTTACTTAGACATTGGCTACCTAAAATGAGGGGGCAATAAAGGCACGAAGTGACTGGCTTACAAGGTTTCAAGAGGGAATTTATTTTAAGAGTATGGGGTGAAGGAAAGAGCCCCCACTGAATAGCTGCCATCTTGTTTAGATGGGTCTGGTGAAAAGAGATGGGGATAAGATTCGTAAGATTCAATAGTGAATAATTGCTATCATGACTAATTGTGACTGTCACAATTGTAAAGGTAGAAGTTTTGTGACAAAAACGGGAGTGGTTAATCTTACAGTCCAGAAACAGAGAACCCTAGGACCATCAAGAGAGAAGAGCACAAGCAGAATGTGGGACCTTATCCAGAGAAGCAGCAGCACCAAAGATGAATATTAATAATACAAAACTCTAAGCAAAGTATTAACAAAATCCAGATGTGTTTTTTTAAATTATGCCAAATGAAATTACAGTATGGTAATAAAATTTAAGTATTAGGAAATCCACTAATTTAATTTACTATACTGGGTCAAAGAGGAAAAGCAACATGATTGTCTCAGATGATAAAATGACATTTAACAAAACTAAATAGCCATTCTTGATTTAAAAGCCTATTTAAAAACCAAAGAGGAAGAGTTACTTCCTTAAGATGATGAACACAGAGAGAGAAAAAAGAAGTATTAATATTAGGTTGAACTAAGACATTCTCATTCTTCTTCTTTTTTTTTTTTATATATACTCAAGCATATATAATAATTTACACCACCAAAGGGCACATTCTGCAAGTGTGCCTCCCGGCCACTCATTATTCTTACTTGAACAAAATTTGGCAGCATCTTATAAAATTTTAAATGTATACCCTTCTCTGACACAATTATGGCTATTTTAGGTATGTTGTTGGTTCCGACTCATGGTGACCCTGTACAGGGTTTCCAAAGCTGTTAAGTCTTCATGGGAGCAGAAAGCCTCATCTTTCTCCCACGGAACAGCTGGTAGTTTTGAACTGCTGACCTTGAAGTTAGCATCCCAATTCCTAACCACTACGCTACCAGAGCTCCTTATTATAGGTATGGGAGCTACAAATACACCAAGAGTACAGAAGGAAGCAAATAAACACCTAAAAATTCATCAGGGCTCCGTACTTTCTGCACAGGCTTTCTGTAAACCTAAAACTGCTCTTAAAAATAAAGTATATTTGAAAAAGAAGAAACTCATCAAAGGACTGTCAATCAAATTACAGAAGAGTCATTCAATAATTAGTAGACAACCATTTAAAAAGGTGGGTCTACATGTACTGACAAAGAAGGACGATTACATCAATGGGGAGAATAAAAGTCAAATGCATTAAGACTAAATATGATCTGATCCCATTCATGCAAGAAAAATGTTTGTCAGCATAGAACAAATCACAGGAAAATTTAAATTGCTACTCCTAGAATTTATTTTAAATGTCTGTATTGTATTATTTCCCAATTAATATAAATTGCTTTATAAAGTTTTACAAGAGCAAATTATGCTTCACAATTTCTTTTAAAGACAGAAGAGACAGTAGGGCATTGCAAATTAATGCTACAATACAGATGAAAGCTTGACATGGTCACTAAGGTAAGATGAGATCATTGTTCTTAGAGAGCAGAAGGTGGGCAGAAAAGAATAAATTAGAAGGTCCTGACAAAGTTCACCTAACAGGCAATGTAAAGATGCTGAGAATATTAGGATCTTAGGAAGGCTACTGTTATGTAATTATAACAGACTGGGCAAGGAACAGGGTACCTAGTCATTTGCTATCACAAAGCTGTACAGTGTGAGCAGTTTGAGGTATGACACAGGAAATAAGCTACTAACAAATGGAATACAAATATTATCATAGAACTCAACTACTAAAAACACTGCAATGGCTCTCCGTTGCATTCTGAATTAATAAGAGTTATAAATAAACTAGTCAAACTGTACCTAGCCTATTTCTGTTATGTTTTGTTTTTTTAAAAAGAAGGTATGGTGTGTGGGGGTGGGGGTGGGGTTTACAATCACCACTGAATAGTTTTCATCTTGTCTAGATGGGTCTACTGAAAGGAAATGGGGATAGAATTCTTTTGATTCAATAGTAATTGTTATCATGACTAATTGTGATTGTCACAACTGTAAAGGTAGAAGTTCTGAAACATAAAGGGTGGAGTAGTTAATCTTACATTCCAGGAACAGAGGACCCTAAGACCATCCAGTGAGAAGACCATGAGCAGAATGGGGACCCTAACCAGAGAAGCAGTGACACCAGAGATGGAGGCAGAGATGATGGCGTGGAGAGATAGAGCAGCTGAGGACTTCAGACTCATGGAAGAGAAAGGTGTGCTGGTAGCCAGGAGGCAGGCTTACAGAATGTGCCCTTTGGCTGTTTAAATGATTATATATTCCTGAGTGTTTTTGTGTACATAAAAAGAGAAAAACAATAAACCAGAGGGAATTAAAGCAAATACTGGTAAATGATGATGCATCTTTGGAGGAGATTGTAATCATTGCAATGAAATAAAGCATGATAGAATGAGCGCAAACCGATGTTCTCCCATGTAAACTATCATTCAACTCACAATAAATGCTTTATTTAAAAAGGGGGGTACGGTGAGGGGATACTGAAAAATCTGTATTTGTATTGTATTATTTTATTATAATACACTATATTATTATCCAGTTCTATATAGTCGTAGGATAAACACTGAACTTCAAGGTCATTGGAACCATAAGGTCAGCAGTTCAAATTCATCAGTCACTCTGTGGAAACCCTATACAGGGTCACTATGAGTCAGACCCAAATCAATGGCACTTAACAACAGCAACAAAAATATATATCAAAGAAGAATTCTGAGACTCTTAGAGCAGCGCTTTTTAAACAAAAGTTTACATCAGAATTACCCAAAAAGACTTTTCCAAGTATCTGTTTTGCTGTTGTTGTTATGTGCTGTGTTAATTTTGACTCCTAGAGACTTCATGGGACAAAGTTGAACTGCCCCACAAAGATTTCTTAACTGTAATCTTTCCAGAAGCAGATCACAAGGCCTTGCTCCCACAGAGAGCAGATAGCTGGGTGGGTTCAAATCACCAACTTTTCATTTAGCAGCAACTGAGTTCTCAACCTTTTACACCTATTTCTGTGCTCTATTACTTCCAAAAGCTCTGATTCAGGATGTCTAGGGCAGAGTCCAGTCAAAGATACTGTGGGAAATACGCTCCACGTGATTCTGGTTAAGAACTGTCTCTCTGACCAAGTGGCTGGCTTCTCAAATGATAAATTAAGCATTAAAATACAAAAAAGGGTACCCAGGTACCATTACAGACCATTCTGATCAAGATCACAATGTGAGAGTCTGGACAGCATAGGAGAAAAATGTATAATACAATTTAAAAGCATTCAAAAAAACCAGTCTTGTTCATCTGAGACTGGTAGACCCCCCGAGGCCCTTAGAAATACCCTTCATACCTTGAACTAAACCCACTCCCTGAGATCACCTTTCAGTCAAACAACAGATGGATAAAGTGAACAAAAGCACCCTAGAAAGACATAGTCCTTAGAACAATCAACCACTGAAAATTACTGTTGCAACCATACAGACCAAAGGTCAGCATCTGCCCAAAAACATAGTTCAGAAGGCAAAGAAGGGACAGTAAAGATGGGCAAATGGGGAAGAAAAAGGAAGAGTACTCCACAGCATATAACCACCACCACAACCACCACTGTTACACTGAAGAAACAGCAACTAATGTTAGGAAAGGAATGTTAGGAAACAAAATGTATATAAATGTATACAGATTGTTCAATGGGAAACTAATTTACTCTTTAAACTTTCACCCAAACCACATTAACATGTTCAAAAGTAAATAAACAAAAGGAAAGTAAGACAGGAGTACAAAGGCCTCACCTAAGTTATCTGTTGACTTTCTTTCCCAGACGCAAATTCTACCTTTAATGACACTGTCATAATTTATACTTCAATGACTGCCACCAGCACCTGTGGCTAGAACACAGCTGGTAGATACAGATAAAAAGAGATGCCATTGTTTACATCTGTTGGACTCATAGTAAAGCAGTACTAGTAATACATTGGTGCTGTAGTCATAGGAAAGATCACACACTACTTACACAATAGCTGATTGATGAGCAAGGACTCTATAATAGTGTACTACAATTATGAGTGGTTTCAATTAAGCGATTTTATATTTTGTGAAAATTTTCTGAAGCTGTAGCTCTCTGCTTTCACGGCTAGCTTTTGGCCCTGTTTGAAAAATATCATAAAAGCATGATAATTTTTTTATTATCTTAATATGCTGGGTTCTTCTCACAAAACTTACAAACATAATAAGCTGATTTTGCTAAGAATTCTTTTTCCAACCACATGTTTGAAATTAAGCTTCTTTAATATACAGATTTTGACACTATTATATAAAAAACTCCTCTTGAAAGTAACAGAAGTCTTGAATCCAAGACAATGTTTACACACAAGTTACTACACTTCTAGTTCATTTTTGGTTTTAAAAAGTGAGGTGTCAGTGTTTATAACTTTTTATGTAACAATTCAAACACATATAAACAGAGAATGGTATAATGTATCCCCATGTACCTATCACCCACAGTCAACAATTACCCACATTTTGCCATTTTTGTTTCATATCTCCGTTACCTGTTTTTGTTAGTATGGTAACGCAAACTCCAAATGTCACATTACTTTACCAATCTTTAACATATATGAGATTTTCTAAAAGAACCTCATTATCACATATTATCATTAACAATAATTCTTTAATAACCTCTCATATCCATTTTGTTTGACTTTCCCAGATTTTCTCAAAAATTTCTTTTTTACAGTTGTTCCAAATTGTACTGCACTAAAATATTTTGGCTCAAAAGTTAATGACCTGTGCACTATGCAAATTTCAACATGTCACATCTTTTTAAGAACTTCCAACTGTGTTTCTATGACACAACCCCAAAATCCTTAACATAGCATACAAAATCTTGCATAACTTGGCTCTTTCACCAAATTAAGGTCTCAGACATGACTGAAATCTCTCTTAGCCATTTCGTTGATGTTAGTTCTGACTCACAGTGATCCTGAATAGAGTTTCCAAGGAGTAGCTGGTGGGTTTTGAGCTGCCAATGTTGTGGCTCACAGTCCAGTGCTGATCCTACAGCACCACACCAGGAGTCGTCTTAGCCATAATAATCCAAAACTTCTTAATGGTTAAAACACCCCAGAGTGAGAGATAGCAAACCAAACACCCACTACCACCCAACTGATTCTGACTCATAGCGACCCCAGAGGAATGAGAAGAACTGTCCCATAAGCAGCAAATCTTTATGAAAGCAGATTATCACATCTTCCTCCTGCATAGCTACTAATGGGTTGCAACTTCCAACCTTTTGGTTCCAGCACTGTAACCACTGACCCACCATGGTTCCAGAGCAGAAAATTCAAGAATGCATGCTAAAGATAATGAAAAAGCATGCTAAAGAATGCATCTTGACTGGATCCTAAAATTGGGGTTGGGGTGAGGAAGAACAGTTTTAAAAGGCATTTGTGGAATCTCTGGTAGCGTAGTGGTTACGAGTCAGGCTGCCAACCTCAAGGTCAGCAGTTTGAAACTACCAGCAGTTCTGCAGGAGATAGATTGGTGTTCTGCTCCCGTAAAGATTTACAGCCTCAGAAACTCTGTACAGGGTCACTATGAGTCGGAACCGACTCCACGGTACTTAACAACAACAACATAATAACACAATTGTGAAAATCTGAATATACATTTATTGTTAATATTACAAGGTGGCTCTGTTAACTGTTATGCTAACTGTCAGAAGTTCAAATCCACCAGTTGCTCCATAGGAGAAAAATGAGACTGTCTGCTCCCAAAAAGATTTGCAGCCTCAGAAACCTACACAGGGTCACTACATGAGTCAAAATCGATTTGATGACAGTGGGTTTGGTTCTTTTAGGTTAATGTTATATTATTACTGGGTTATTAACATTTTAAATGTTATAATGTCATTACAATGTTATAATATTAATATGATTATGTATAAGAATGTCCTTGTTTTTAGGAGATGAAAGTTGAACTTTCAAATTGTTCTGGGGGAAAAAAAAAAATACACATGCTGTATGCCATACAAAGGAGTACCAAAAAGTTTATGAAAAATTCATTACTTTTCAACTCCACTTTCCACAAATTTTTTGAAGTTCCCTAATTTTTGTGTATGTTTGTGTGTGTACATACGACAGAAAGAGAGAGTGAGTGTGTGTCTTGGTGTGGTACTGTAGGATAAGCACTGGACTGCTAACCAAAACGTTGGCAGTTCAAACCCACCAGCCACTCCTTGGAAACCCTATATAAGGTCACTATAGATCATAACCAACTCAACAGCACTTTGTTGTCATTGTTAAAAGCCCTTGCATCGGTTCCTACACACAGCAACCCTGTATAGGGTTTCCCAGGAGCAGTTGGTTAGCTTGAACTGCCAACCTTGTGGTTCAAACCAACTTTGCCATCCAGCCCATTAACCCATAGCACCACACTGGGACATATACATATATATATATATATATATTGTTGTTGTTGTTAAGTGCCGTCGAGTCGGTTCCAACCCATAGCGACCCCGAAAAGGGTTTCTGAGGCTGTAAATCTTTATGGGAGCAGAAAGCCTCATCTTTCTCCTGTGGAGCAGCTGGTAGTTTCGAACAGCTGACCTTGCAGTTCGCAGCCTGATTTGTAACCACTTTGTTACCAGAGCTCCATATAGATATAGATATAGAGAGAGATCAAATGTGCCAAAATATTAACAACTAGCAAAGCCAGGGAAAATGAGACTGCTGCTCATCATCATATAATCCTTTTGTGTGAAGTCCAATACTTTAGATTTTTTTGAAAAATATATAAAAATAAAAAATTGTGTGGGGAAAGGGGAAGACTGGATTACCTCCTTCTTCCCTAATATATTTGCTTTTTTATTGAAAGCACTGATTACTTTTTGTTTACCAAGTGGTAAGATGCTAACAGTATTTCTGGAATGCTTAATATATATTCCTTTTAACAAAACCAAATACCAAACTCACTGCCATCAAGTCAATACTGACTCATCGCCACCCTACAGAGAACTGCTTCTTAGGGTTTCTAAGATTGTAAATCTTTATGGGAGCACACAGCCTCATCTTTTTTCCATGAAGTGGCTAGTGAGTTTGAACCACTGACCTTGCAGTTAGCAACCTCACATGTAACCCACTGTGCCACAAGGGCTGTTCTGACATATACAGTATCATACTACACATTCTAACTATTCTCTATATTTTCTCTTATCACTTAATATATTATAGATACCATATCAACTGAGATCTATATCTTCATTCATTTATGAGAAGCAGGATGATGCAGTGGTTTAGAAGGGTTGATAAATTTTTCGTAAAAAAACAGATAGTAAATATTTTGAGATTTGCACACTACATACTCCCTGTTCCAACTACTGAGCACTGCTATTGTAGCAAAGGCATCCATTAACAATATGTGTATGAATAAGCATAGTTGTACTCCAATAAAACTTTATTTATGAATATAAACTCAAATATACTCTTCATGTGTCATAAAATATATTTTGGGTGCCTTTTATTTTTCAAAATGTAAAAACTTGGTTCACAGGTAAAAAATGGCAACATAATTTGTGCAAACCCGTGTAAAAAGAAAATGTAGGGTTCCTTTGTTTAAAAATTACCTAGTATTCCAAGACAGTGACAGTAGATCATTAAACTAAGCACAAGGCTCTTTTGAGGGTGGACCCCTGTACAATGACAAAGGTCACACATCAATGAATCTGGCTGTGTTTATAAGCCATATTGATAAAGTTAGTGGGCTAGAGTTTGCCTTAGGTTGTAGTTAAGATGGATAAAAATTCAGACCAAATAGCCAGAGTTCAAATCCCTCCTCTACCACTTTTGTTGTTGTTGTTGTTGTCGGTGCCATCGAGTCGGAACCGACTCATAGCGACCCCATGCACAGCAGAACGAAACAATGTCCAATCCTGGG
>NW_006408648.1:9554200-9561474 GCF_000296735.1 Chrysochloris asiatica | reverse complement strand
GCAAGCCACCACAGTACAACAAATTGACAGATGAGTGGTCTTATTTACAGATGAAGATCAAAGGCCACAGCCTTCGCTATAGGTTGCACCTCAATGTAAAGAAAACAAAAATTCTCACCACTGTAGAAAACAAAAGGAAAAATAAGTACATCAAACACTGATTAGACAAAGTAACTTAATAAAAACAGCAAACAAGAGAGATACAGAATAGAGGTACCCTGCCAAGCACAGCAGAGCATGGCCATCTTGAGACAAAGCAAGCTAGTGATCCTGGGTAGAGTACAGACAGGCAATGTCACAGAATCTCTCATGAAACAGAAACGGGGAATAAAAACCCAGAGTGAAGCAAGGTGAGCAAATATGAACCAAATTTAAGGAACAAAAGTAGGCAAGAACTCCAAAGATCCAGGGGACCACAGAACAGAGAGGGAACCAGAAAACACTACTCATCAACAGTGGCACCTGGCTGTCTGGACTGAAGACTCACATGGAAGGGAGGGAACACAGAGTGGCGGCTGGAGACACTAGACTTTGGACAGCCATCTCCCTCACGTTGACTTGGGACCTGACAGATGGTTGCATTCATGTAAGAGCGCACCAGTACCCAAGAAGTATGCTCTTCTCACTCCCCCAACTCTCCTGAAGACCACCATAGGTATACCCCCACAACTGCCTATCCAGTGACCAGTGGTACCCCTCCTGTCCTCCTATAGCCCGGTAGTCTAAGGTTCAAGTCCCCATACCACCAGACAGTTGGCCAGCAGCATACACGCCCGCCCAACCACACCCCCTGTGGCCCATCACCACTTCATTCCCCCCAGCAACTGTCAGCACACACTCCCAAGGGGCTGTGCACCCACTCCACCAATGCAGCAACTGACAGCAACCAAGATGCACCACTCACATACCACACACACCACGTTTTCTGCCTCACCCACTTGGTGAGTGCCACCACCCACTCCAACACCAGTGGATCAACAAGTGGTGGCCAACACACATCAAGTCCACCCTCAGCTGCTCTATACAAACTACAAAGACCTGCACTCACACTCCCAGACACTAACCCCACCCACCCCACCCACCTGGAAACAGGTACTGAGCACCCCGTTGTTGCCAAACTAGTAACAAGAGCAGCAAGCATACCCGACCCATTTGAATATATCAAAACAAAGCAAAGCAAAAAATCAGAATGAAGCAAGCAAATACACAATCAATTTATAAGTATAACATCTTAATGTCTTGAAAACAACAGACAACATCAAATCACACAAAAAGCCAGGGCAAGATGGCTCAAGCAAGTAACCAAAATAAAGGGTCAGAAAACCTTCTGAGGAAGAAATGGTATTGGAACTATCTGATAAGAAAGTCCAAAGACTTGTATTTAGGATCCTGAAAAAGATCAAGGAACACATACAGAAAAAGAAAAAAGAAAAAAAATCAAAGAAAACACAGGCAAAATTTGACAGGAATTCAGAAAAACAAAACAAGAATAAAATGCCAAAATAAATAGACAGAAACCATAAAAAAAAACCAGAAGATTAGCAATAAAATTACAGAAACAAGACCTACACTTATGGATATAGTAGCTCAAAATACCAACTGAGAGGGAATGAGTCTTCACATCAAGAATCAATGCTATCCCCTCTGTATACAGGGTAGATAGGGATGGGCAACTTGGACATCGGCTACCTAAAATGAGGGGGTGATAAAGGCACAACACGAATGGCTTACAAGGTTTCAAAAGGGAATTTAGTTTAAGAGTGTGCAGGGGAAGAGTCCCCACTGAATAGTTTTCATCTTGGCTAGATGGGTCTGGTGAAAGTGATACAGATAAGATTCTTATGAATCAATAGTGAGTAATTGTTATCATGATTAATTGCGACTGTCACAACTGTAAAGGTAGAAGAAGTTTTGTAACAAAAACGGGGGAGTAGTTCATCTTACAGTCCAGAAATAGAGGACCCAAGGACCATCAAGGGGGAAGAGCACAAGAGGAATGAGGGACCCTACCCAGAGAAGTACAGACACCAGAGATGGAGGCAGAGATGGGGTTATGGAGAGAGGGAGCAGCTGAGGACTCTCTAGACTCACAGAAAAAGTGCTGGCAGCCAGGAGGCAGGCTTGGAGAATGTGCCCTTTGGTTGTTTATATTATTATATTTTCCCGAGTGTTTTTGTGTACACCTCCCCACCTCACCCCACCCCCCTCAAAAAAAGAGGGAATGGAAGCAAATACTGTTGAATGATGATGCATGGAGGACATTGTGATCATTGCAATGAAACAATGGTGTAAAGCCAATGTTCTCCTATGTAAACTAACACTCAGTTCACAATTTTTAAATAAGCTTAAGTGCTTTCTCACAAGGCCAGGACAAAACTGCAAGCCAGGAACTGCTTTCTTGTTAACTGCTGATTTCATAGGCAGCTGCTAAAACTCATGGGTGTCCCTGAATGCATGTCTTTCTGAGCACACAGTTAGACTACATTTCCCAGGCTCTCTTGCAGCTTGATGTGGTCATGTGGCCAATGAAATGTGGGTGAAGGTGAAGTGCTGCACTTGCAGACCTGGCTGTTAAACCCTCCCAGGTCTAATCCTTGCTTTTCGTTTTTCATTTGCTAGATGAATGGAAAGGACACTATGGACATCCAAGGCCTAAAAAGAGTATGGCGCCATAGAGGAACAGCCTATCTCCTACCTACATTGGACTACGGCCTAACCAAGAAATTAAGTCTTATTGTGCTACACTATTGACATTTGTTGCTATGGTTATAGTGATGATGAATGTGTTGCTGTGATAGCAGATTGCCTGTCAGATGGATAAGGGTCAGATGGGCAGTCAGGAGACCTGATCCTAGTCTGGGCTCTCCCTCTCACTTCTTGATGTACCTGAATGGCCTAAGAGTCTAATAGAAGAAATCAGGTCAGTGATTCACCTTTTCTGTTGATGACACCACTGCCTCTCTGCCAGCACAGAGATGTGGCCAGGAAAAGGGCCAATCCTTGGAGGGAGATGCCAGCTGCCATTACTGTCCTTTACCCAGAGCCTAGCATATGTGCAGACTCTCAACTTGAATACAGGAAAGACAATTGTTTCAGTCACTTAAACTCTCTGTGACTTTGCCAAAGTTCCTTAACAACTTGTATCTCTCTTTCCTTGTCTGTGTAATAGGAATGATGATTTACTTACCAAATAAACCAAAACTAAAAAAAAAAGAGAGAGAGAGAGACAGAAAACATCAGTCAAAATACAGCCAGGGATAGACAGTGAAACAGGCCATCAAATGTTAATATGTAAGTTAAAGAGAAGCTAAAGAAAACTAGACGAGTCCATGAGAGACAAAATATGACCTTGAACATATTCCATCTAAATTAAGAGATCATCTCAAGTACAGATTTGATGCATTAGACACTAATGACAAAGACCAGAAGAGTTGTGGGATGACATCAAGGACATTATCTAGGAAGAAAGCAAAAGCTCATTAAGAAGACAAGAAAGAAGGAAACAACCAAACTGAATGCCAGAAGTGACTCTGAAACTTGCTCTCCAGCATAGAGATGCTAAAGCAGATGGGAGAATTGATGAAGTACAAACGTTGAGCAGAAAATGCCAAAGGGAAGCCTGAGAAGATAAAGTCAAGTATTATAACGAAATGTGCAAAGATCTAGAGTGAGAAAATCAAGATGGAAGAACACACTCAGCATTTTTAAAGCTGAAAGAACAGAAGAAAAAATTCAAGCCACAACTCACAGTAATGAAGGATTCTATAGGCAAAATACTGAATGGTGCAGAAAGCATCAAAAGAAGATGGAATGAATCTACAGAGTCACTGTACCAAAAAGAAATGAATGATGTTGAGCCACTTCAAGAGGCAGTACATTATCATGAGTCAGTGGTACTAAAGGATGAAATCCAAAGTGCACTGAAAGCACTAGCAAAGATCAAGGTGATGGAATGCAAATTGAAATCTTTCAACAAACTGATGCTGCACTAGAGGCCCTCACTCATCTATTCCAATAAATCTGGAACAAAGCTACCTGGCCAACTGATTGGAAGAGATGTATATTTGTGCCTATTTCACAGAGAGGTGACCTAATAGAATACAGAAATCACTGGACAATATCATTAGTATCATAAGCAAGCAAAATTTTGCTAAAGATAATTTAAAAATGACTGCAACAGTACATTGACAGGGAACTGCTAGAGGCTATAGCCGGATTCAGAAGAAGAAGTGGAATGGATTTTGGGTGAAAGCAAAGGATACCAAGAAGATGTTTACATGTGCTTTATTGACTATGCAAATGCTTTTGACTGTGTAGATCATGACAAGATATGGACAACATTGCAGAGATTAACTATTCGGGAACACTTGTGCTCAGGTGGAACCTCATGTGGAATCTGTACATAGACCAAGAGACAGTTGTTTGAACAGAACAAGGGGACACTGAATGGTTTTAAATCAAGAAAGGTATGTGTTAGGGTTGTATAGTAAACATTTTCTAGCTTTCCACTACCCTTCTTATTCAATATACTTTTCTTGCATTTGCGACTTAATTTTTAATTTAAAAATGTTTCCCCTAACTCTTTATTATTAATTAAAAAGCATACTTATTATTTAAAAAATTATTGAAATAGATAACTCAATAGAAGCATACAGAAGTAGAACTGAACCAGTGAAAGATAAAATCAGTTAAATAGTAGACAAATCCCTTGAGGAACAAACAGAAAAAAAGAATAGAGAAAAATTACAAAGTCTAACAGTTTATGTGGGAGTCCTGCTGTGGCGCTGTGGAGTAATGCACTTGAATCATAAGTTCAGTTTGAACAGCAAAGTCAGCAGTTCAAATTCACCAGCCACTCCTCGGAAACCGTATACAGGGTCACATCTCGAAGGCACATAACAACTACAACAACAACAAGAGTTATGTGAGACACGAGAAGAATAATTTATAAATGCTAGGGATCCCAGAAGAGTAGGAGACCAAAAAATAGAGCATACAGAAGATTTCTGAAGATTTGCTGGCAGAAAACTTCCCTAGTATGTCATGAAAGATGAGAAGATAGCCATCCAAGAAAGAAGCTCAATAAACCCCATCCAGGATAGACTGTGGACAAAAGGAAGTCACCAGGACACATCATAATCAAACTTTTCAAAACCAAAAACAAAGAAAGAATCATGACAACAGCTCAGAAAAAACTATCACCCACAAAGGGAAGCTAAAAATGTCTAAACTCTAATTACTTGGCAGAAACCATGTTGGCAAGAAGGCAGTGGAATGGCATACATAAAACCATGGGAAAAAATTACCAACCAAGAATTATATATCCAGCAAAACTGTCTCTCAAAATATTATGGCAAAATAGGACCTTCACAGATAAATATAAATTCATATAATTTGTAAATATTATAGAACTTTACAAGAAATATTAAAAGGAGTCCTTTGGGCACAGCAACAACATCACAGAACAACCTGAGATGAAGACACATGACAATCAAAAATGGGAAAAAAATACATCAAGCAAACAGTAACTTAAAAAGAATACCTCAACTAAGACAAAGATTTCTCAAAAATAAAACAAACCTACAAGACAGCAAACAGGGACCATAGAAGTCAATGTATAAATGACAATAACCACAAAATAAAAAACAGCAATAAATGGTATAATTACAGAACTCCAATATGGAGAGAAAGTCGAAGCAATATCAAGATATAGCAGATTATTTTAAATTTAGGAAGATAAATTCCATGATAGCCACAAAGAAAATTAATAAACGTATTCATCAAAAGAAAGAAAGAAAAACATAAAGACTTGTTGTTGTTGTTAAGTGCCATTGAGTAGGTTCCAACTCATAGCAACTCTGTGTAGGGTTTCCAAGGAGCGGCTGGTTTGAAATGCAGGCCTTGAGGTCAAGTGCTTATCCTACAGTTCCACACAAGGACTCGTAAACACAAAATCATTAGCAATGAAGGAAATGAAAAAAAAATCCATAAACAAAAAGAACTTGGTACAGAAAAACGGAGAAAAGAAACCATCAACAAAACAAATAGAGGCATAACAAAAAGACAGTGGTTAATTCTTACCTATCAATAAGCATATTGAATGTAAATGGGTTAAATGTACCAGTCAGGAGACAGAGAGCAACAGAATTGAACATGTCCCATCAATATGTTGTCTACAAGACACAAACCTCAGTCACAAAAATCTAAACAAGCTAAAAATCAAAAATGGGAAAAAACAAACAGTAACCAAAAAAGAATAGGGATGGCAATATTAAATTCTCTGACAAAACAGACTTTAAGGCAAAATCTACCACAAAAGACAAGGAATGGGAGAACAAACAAAATGGCGGATCGGGAAGAAGTGCAGTAAAGGAGTTCCATCAGCAACAACATAGAATACCCGACCAAGCAGGCTCAGGGATAGTTCCAGAACTCTGAACCACATATAAAGGAATACTTAGAAGGTTGGAAGGCTTACAGCCAGGGGAATTTGTAGCAGAAGCAAGAAATCCAGTGCTTTCTAATCCAAGGTGCTCAGGTGCTCCCCGAGCCACCATCTTGGGTAAGACCAAGGGGGAGAAGGATCAGAGCAGCCACAGATGCCAGACAGAACTGCAGAGATAAAGGTGTGGACGTTCTTTTTTTTCTATCTGTTCATTGGTCTCTTGCTGTCTGTGTACTTCCATTCTGGTGACTGGAGGGGGTGCCTGAGCGAGTGGACACCCCACCCCCAACCCCAAAAGGTTCTACTACGCATGCGCACAGTTTTCCTCGAAATTTAAAGTGACCGTTTCCACTGAAAACCAAACAGCAGCGCAAAATGGCCACAGTCAGCCCTGAACTGTTTATCACTAGGAAAAAGGCCTGACGGTGACTGTGGAGCAGGACAGGCAGATTAAAAAGAAATAGGCCCAAAACAAAATCCTGAGTTACGTCACAATGACCAACAGTGGTATCTTGAAATTTCTCAGGAAGAAGAGTGAAAAGGGAAGTCCATTTCCTGATCACATCTACCTGCAGGCAATCAGAAAGCATAAAAAATACCAAAATACACACCCATCTAAGTATTAAGGCCACAGATAACTCCTGAATATGCCCAAAAAACAGAAGCAGACAACCATATCAGCACATGTCCAGAAACAAGTTGAAGTGACTGAGGTAAATGAGCTGGAAGTAGACCTACACTCCATACTGGAAGATGGGCAGGCTTTAGAAATGCCTAAGAAGAATCCAGAAAAATGATTATAAAATATATCAAAACACTGTACAATAGA
>NW_006408648.1:9534545-9551115 GCF_000296735.1 Chrysochloris asiatica | reverse complement strand
TAAACTTTCACTCAATCCACAATAAAAACCTTTAAAAAAAAAAAAAAGACATGGAATGGCAGTTGTGGTAGAGTGAATTACTGAATATGTTTCTAATCTTCATCTTCATAATGCCCACCAAACAACTCTTTTCCTCATAAGTCTGGGTAAGAGAAGGTGGGAGAAGATACTGATAGGATGACATCATTTAGCTATGGCTATTAACAGAGTTCACTGCAATGGTAAAAACTTGAAAGTCTAGCATGGGTATAAAATGAACCAACTCAGAAGCAGGAAAGGAGATCTCACTGCCATCAAAGAGCGAGGAGTGGAATGTGTCCTTTGGAACCAGAGATCCCTATGTATGCAGCCTCCTCGACCCTGGGATAGAAAGCTTGACTGAGGAGAAGTGGCAGAGGAGCAGCAACAACAGAACCATACAAAAAGACTTTTGGGGATTGTTGAGAGAGAGTGATGTATTATGCATGTGGAACAGTAATGAATCTTTGAGGGCCAAAGGGTGCACTGAGGTAGGGAGAAAAATGACCAGCCTGTCAAAAATGTCCACATGATAATCCCTGTTGTTGTTAAATGCTGTCGAGTTGGTGCCAATTTATAGCAATCCTGTATAGGGTTTCTGAAGAGCAGCTGGTGGGTTTGAACTGCCGATCTTGTGGTTCAAATCAACCTTGCAGCTCAGCACTTACTGTACAGCATCACACCAGGACTCTATAGAACCTGTGAATATGTTAAATTACATGACACACGAGAATTAAGGCTGCAGATGGAATCAGGTTGCTGCTAATCAGCTCACGTTGAGATGGGGTGGTGACATTGGATTTAATGGTAGACACCTGAGAATTACCTCATTTCATTCACATATAAATATTACCTAAAAAATAATCAATAAAACCTAGTCTCTAGTAGTCATAATGTTGTTGTTGTTATGTGCCGTGGAGTCGGGTCCAACTCATAGAGACCCTGTACAGGATTTCTGAGGCTGTACATCTTTATGGGAGCAGAACACCTCATCTTTCTCCCGCCGAACAGCTGGTAGTTTCGTACTGCTGACCCTGAGGTTCACAGCCCGATTCGTAACCACTACGCTACCAGAGCTCCTTATTAGTCATAATAGTAGCATATAAAGCTCTCAATTATCACAAAAATGGAAAGAAAACTTTAACAGCATTATCAACCAGTTAAAATACACTAAAAAAAAAAAGGGAAAAGATCAACAGAAAAAGTTTTGTTTACTTAAAAATAAACATGTTTCTGGCTAGCACTAGGAACAGCAAAACAGGTTAATCAATTTTATGAGTCAATAAAAACAGTATACACACTCTGCTCCCATTTTGTCTAAAAGTAACTCTAAAACACATATAGCATTAAAGTTAAATTCTGAATGCTAATCGTCTCAGGGACTCTCTACTATCTCCCTTCAATTAAATTATTTTCCCATGTTGCACATAACAACACTGGACTAGAAAAGTTTTGCGCTTATTTGACTATGTCTCTGGCATCACAAATAATTAAAAAAAACTTTAAGTGGAAAATTTTAATATATTTCAGTGAATAATCCTGATTTATTTCTAGCACAAGTCACAAAATAACAATCAAGTGAACTCCTTCTGTAAGATTTTACTCATTCTGAATTTTTTAAAAAGGTGATATATTCAAATATCAAATCCTTTCTAGAGTTTTAACTCACACTGATCCCTAACCATCTAATCTTCAGATCCTGCAAGACAGAACTGAATGGAAACATACAAAGTCAGTCACACAGGATTGGCAGCTCCAGCTCACCAGCTGCTCCTGGAAAACCTTACGCAGGGTTGCTATGGGTCAGTAATGACTCGAAGACATTTAACAATAACAACAAACCACAAGGTTGGCAGTTCAAACCCACCAGCTGCTCCTTGGAAACCCTGTACAGGGTCGCTATGAGTCAGAACTGATTTGCTAGCACTTCACAACAAAAACCATCTCAAATATGAGTCCTAGGGTAACACTGCAGGATAATGCAGTAGACTCACAAGGTCGGTTTGAACCACAGGGTTAGAGGTTCAAACTCAGCAGCCACTCCTCAGAAACCCTATATACACGGTCACTATGAGTCAGAACCGACTTGACAGCACTTAACAACAACAACAAAATCACAAACAAGCAGACACATACACTCCTTCATAATAGTCCTCTTTCATTGCTTCTCAACTCTCATCATTATTGGCTCTAACACAATTTCGATTTAAATCTTTTAAGCAGTGTTTCCTTCATTCTCTACTTTCTTCTTTTCTTCTTTGGCTGATTCTATTGCCTTAAATACTCTAAGCATAAAATCTACATATGACCGTTTTGGGAGATGTTTACTATTCTCCTACAAAGTTAAGCAAAAATTGCCCATCTATTTTTGTTGTCTCAACACCCCTATATAAAAGATTTACATATCTACAAGACATGCCTAGTTTCTTCCCTTGTATCTTATTTTCTATATTAATTTTAAGATACTTCTAGCCAATAGTTTATTTCTAACTGGTATAGCCAGCATTCCTTAGTGAAGCCCCAAGCTTCTCTTCAAGGATAGGTATTAGAGAAAAAAGAAGCAGAATTAGCAAGGTAAACTGAGACTCCCTATATCAGGAACCCTGGTATGGCGCTATAGGATCAGCACCAGACTGCAAACCACACAAGGTCAGCATATTAAACCCACAAGCTGCTCCTCAGAAATCCTATGGGGGTTGCTCTGAGTCGGAACCAACCTGACGGCACTTAACAACAACAGGCCTACATCAAATTCTGTAATGGTATCTTGAATTCTTTATAAGGTAGTATTACTTCCATTCATTGAGCCTGGAAGAATATAATAGAACAGCCCAAGGTCTCACAACCTCTAAGTGGGAAAGACAGGGATCTTAAAATATTTTAGACTCCAGAATCCACTAACTTGGTCCACATTTATCATCCTTAACAAACATTCTGCAATATAAATTACAGCTTGCCTAACAAGACTGCACAGAAACCCAGTTAAACATCACAAACTAAATGTACTCATTCAGTTTCATTTTTTCTAGAAGTAAAAAAAAAAAAAAACCAGAAAATACATTTTAAAAAAAATTTAACTGCAAAGACAAAGAACAGAAGAGGTACCAATAGCAACATAATTCTGGAAACTGAAAGGCAGATAAAAGAATGGTAACTCAGACCAGATACAGTCGAAACAGAAGTCTAAAAAGTGCACTGGGGAAGCCAGTACAAACGAGAAGGATTCACAAAACAGAATTCCAAAAGGTTAAATGCATAAAAACATCACATATCACCAAACACTGAGACTGGTGTGGGGTGAAAAAGGGAGGACTGGTTGAAAGCCTGTATTTACAGGGAGCAGTTAGACTCCTCAGGAGCCTCACTTCACTGCTCCCTAACTCTAACAAAAGTAGGAGCTTTATTTCTGGAAAGGTTTACAAAATCAAAACAAAGACTGAGTAAGTCTCCACAGTAAGAATGCCCTAACCACAACTCCTTTTCTAGGCCCCCTCCACTCCCACCTTCCCTTCCTCAGCTCCTAGAGAGCAAGCACTCACGATTACAACTGCCAGGCTCTTTACAGAAATCTCTCAGGTAAACAAGAAAAAAGACCTAAAGATACTGACATTTGAGAGTGGCATCAATGAAAACACTACCCATTAGTAAAACCCACCAGTCAGCAAGTCCTGCATCTATGGAGACCATATTTCCAGTAAACTTTTAAAAGCCTCATTCTCTGATATGAACAAAGCGCCAAGGATCAATAGAAACATTTTTAGGCACTGACTAGAGGGCAGATACATGTTAACTTGGGTAAAGAGGAAGGCACAAAAATGGTGGAGTCAGGGGAAGACATGGGGAGCAATGCAAGAGCTGAAGGCAACAGAGGTAAATACTGTTATTTATATACACCCGCAGTAAGGAGCCCTGGTAGCATAATAGTTATGTGTTGGGCTTCTAACCACAAGGTTAGCAGTTCAAATCTAGCAGAAAACCGCATCTTTCTAGAGACCTGGTGTGGCTCTGTGGGTTAATCCACTGGACTGCAAAAGTTGGGTTGGCGGTTGGCGGTTGGCGGTTCAAGTTCACCAGTCACTTCTTAAAAACCCTATACAGGGTTGCTATGGGTCAGAACCAACTTGATACACTTAACAACAAAGCAGTAATGGTGACCCATGAGTAGACGCATGGATAGACGGAATAAACTTTGAATGGATGTGGGAGGGAGAATGGGACTATGCCTACAAATATATATAGGTTTTACAGAGGATATTTCTACATGGGTATTTACCTATCAGCAAACAAAACCAAAATGGAATATCCATGAATGTGGTGGGACATCAAGAGGACAAAGTTATTAAAACTTCTTCTTGTTGTTGTTGTTGTTATGTGCTGTGGAATCAGTTCTGACTCATAGCGACCCTGTACAGTTTCCGAGGCTGTAAATCTTTATGGGAGCAGAAAGCCTCATCTTTCTCCAGCAGAACAGCTGGTAGTTTCAAACTGCTGACCGTGAGATTAGCTGTCCGATTCGTAACCACTACACTACCAAACTTCTTAGATATCACCAAAACCTTGGGGGGTGAGGGTGGGAAGTAGCTGGGCCTGAGCACTCAGGGCCATAGTCTCAGGGGACATCAAGGGCAACTGCTATAACATCATCTACAAACACAAAGTTCGACATCCCACATCCTACTTTGCTGAGTAGCAACTGCGGTCTTAAAAGTTAGTGCATGAACACTCATCTAAGGTGCAACTATTGGTCTCTCCTTGTCCAGAGAAAAGAAAAGTGATGAAAACTGAAAACGTGTCAATTAGTCCATGGATGAATGAACCATGTGAAAACCTGCCTCCACAATCCTGAGACCAGAACTAGAGGGTGACCAGCTACCATTATGCACTACTCTGAAAGGGATTACTTTAGAAAGTCCTGGGCACAGTGGGAGAAAAATGTGGAAAAAAACTCAAAATCATACAAAAAAAGCAGGCTTACTTGTCAGAAAGAGAATGGTGGAACCCCATGAACTCATTCCCCATGGCTCAATTTTCAGCCAAACAATAGACCAATCTACAAGGGGACGATAACACAAATGAGGCACACCTTAGAATAATCAACCACCTGAAATCAAAGGGCAGCATATGCCCAAGACCAAAGTTCAAAAAGGTAAGGAAAGAAGGAGGAATGGAAACAGGAAACACAGGTAGGAAGTAGAATAAGTGATGTTCTATTGTGGGGGTTACAATCAATGAGATGAAGCAAAATGTGTATGAATTATTGAATGGAAAACTGATCTGTTCTATAAACCTTCATCCAATTCACAATAAATAGTTAGAAATTAAAATGGGGGGTGGGGACATCTCATAGAGTAAGTTAAGTGTTGGCACAGTGGTTATGTGTTGGTGGTTTGAATCCACCAGCTGCCCTATGGGAGAAAGATGTGTCAGTTTGATTTCTTAAACATAACGCCTTTAGAAGCCCTAAGGGTATTGCTACTCTTCTATAGAGTCATTAAGAGTCAAAATCTATTTGATGACAATGAATTAGGGGTTTTTTTTTTTGGTTTCTAAAAGAAAATTAGAGACTAAAACAAACAACAAAAAAAGAAGAGGATTTGGAGGAGAAAAAATGTTTAACCAATAAATAATTTCTTCAATGAAGTGAAAGCAGTTTTAAAGCATTAATTAATGGACGGGCTCTAAAAAGGAATTTTACAGAATAAGAAAAAATTTAGAAACTAGGAATAGGGAATAAACTGAATAAATCATTCAGACACCAAAATAATTAAGCCAAAGAATTAGAAAATAGGAGAAAAAATGAAAATAATTAGATTAATAAAAAAGCTTAAAATTAAAATAACATAAATTGGGGGGGAACAGAAATCAAGAAAAAACAAAGAGGAAGAATAATAAAAGATCCCTCAGGACGAAAAGACATGAGTTGTCAGATTGAAAGGAAGATGTCCAAGACAATGAATCAAAAAGACCCACATGAAGGCATATCATCATGACATTTCAGAATAACACAAATAAAATCTGACCACATACATACACTAAGATAACACTACACACCCATTAATGGATAAAATAAAAAGTGACATTACCAAATATTGGTGAGGTTATAGAACAAATATTGCTTATAGACATATAAATGATGCAATCACTTAAGCAGTTTCTTATAAAGTTAAGCACATATACACAGCTACCCTTTGACTCAGCAATTTGACTCCTAGTTATTTATCCTGGAGAAATAAAAACCCTATTACTATAACAAAAAGAATTATATATAAGAACGTTCCTAAAAACTGTATACACAATAGTTAAACAATGGAAATGTTCTAACTGTCCATGAAAGGAAAATAGGTAAACAAATTATAGTATATCCACATAAAGGAACATTACACAATGGATAAATTATAGTACAGTCACATAAAATAACACTACAATGGATAAATCTCATTAGGAAATTGCTAAGGAAAAGTAACAAAATACTGAGAATCATTTTTTTATTATAGGAATAGAATTGCATGATTCTATTTATATAATGTGTCCCCAAATCGTTAAATTTATCTAAGGTTTAAAAGAATCAGAATGGTGACAACCTTTGGAAGATGGAGGGGAGCATCCTGGGGAGACAGAAATATCCATGAAGTGACAGAGGTATGGGTTACACACAAAACTGGATAATAGTGCACTTCAATGAATGTACATTTTACCTCAAGAAATAACAGCCAATAGTAATAATGGGGGAAACAGAAGTGGGTGGAAATAGACATTAAACAACAATGAGAAAATGATGAATATGGTAAAGTTGTATCATGAAAGTTCATTAATACTATTCTGTTTAATCTGTATATAATTTAAACAGAAGAACAACAACAAAAAATTGTTTTAAATGCAGCAGATACTGAGAACAGCCAGTCCTGGTTAGAATGGAAGGAAAAGGTAAATTATCAGATGTGATTAAATGTACTGAAAGGAAAATTATAGTTTTATCACAGTTTGGAGATGAATAGCTGTGCAATGTAAGAAATTAGCCAACAAAAATATGAGGCAATTATAAACTTCAAAAAGATCAAAGATCATACAAGGAATACAATCATAGTAAACCATTTAGTTCAGCTGTGAATAATAGTTTATTAAAATAAAAATAATTATATTTCACATATAATGTTTGTTACTGTTAAGTGCTGTTGAGTCAGTTCCAACCTATAGCGACCCTGTATAAGGTTTATGAAGAAAAGCTGTCAAGCTTGAACCGCCAACCTTGCAGTTCAAACTGACTTTGCAGTGCAGTGCATTAACCCACAGCACCACATCACATATAAGTAGTAATAACTAATTGAAAAGACATAGAGAAAAATGTATAAGTTTGTTTTATTGAGGTTTCTAAAATAAATTTTGGAAGACAAGGAAGTATAGGAGCCACATGCTATTATATATTCCCTAGCAGGTAAGTAAATTGTACCTAAACTTCTTTAAAATTCAAAGAATATCAGTATAAATATGCAATTTATACAAGAGGGCTTCAAAAAGTTTATAGAAAAATTCCATTAGCCTTTAATTCCATGTTTCCACAAATTTTGTGAAGCTTCCTCATGGGTATAAATACATATACACACATATGGTGGTGGTGGTTATGGGCCATGGAGTCGATTCCAACTCACAGTGCCCCTGCACAGGGTTTCCGAGGCTGTAAATCTTTATGGGAGCAGAAAGCCTCATCTTTCTCCCACGGAGCAGCTGGTAGTTTTAAACTGCTGACATTGAGGTTCGCAGTCTGATTTGTAACCACTACGCTACCAGAGCTCCTTATATATATGTATAAATACACATAAATATATAACACAGATGTATATTTTCCATGAACTTTTTGACACCCCCTCGTGTGTTTATGTATACACATATACATATACATGCCCTCACATACACACATACCAGGGTGCTTCAAAAAATTCATGAAATAATGGAATTAAAAGATAAACTTTTGAAGCCCCTTCGTGTGTGTGTGTGTGTTTTTATCTGGTATGGTGCTGTGGGTTAATGTGCTAGACTGCAAAGCTGGTTTGAACCACAAGGTCAGCAGTTCAAGCTCACCAGCTGCTCCTCTGAAACCCTATACAGGGTCGCTATGGGTCAGAACCGACTCAACAGCACTTAACAACAACAAATATACATATATATATATATTTAATAGCAGTATATATCAAAAGCAGCAATTAAAAGAGTTGGAAATTGGAAATCAGGAATGGGGACAGAGAGGTAGGAGGAGTAATACTATTTGACGTTTGGAACTAATATTACATTGATAAAAATAATTTTACTGAAAATATTTCAAGAAACCAAAGTATGTACAGAGAAATAGGGCTCAAGTGACAGTTTTCAGATGTGAAAACTACTATACAAATGAGGAATGGGAAAAACTCAGTAAGGGCCACAGTATTACTTCCCGGTGGAAGTGGTCAGAAAGAATTGTTACCACACTCCCTAATCTGCAAATGTTTCAAAACAGATTGTGCAACAAAATCTGCATAATTTCTAGTTGAGATACTTACAGAACCTGAACTGAAATTCCCATAATACAAAGATGACAATCAAAGTCCATGGATGATTGCCAAATAAAGTGCTTAGATTGATAATTTGGCTCTTCTCAAAATGGTTTACCGGGATCTCTGATTTAAAGTTAGATTATGGTGAAAGGAATTGACTTGTTAGGGAAAAGACAGTCCTCTAAAATGACAAAGGACACAAAATAAGGCATAAGTAAATTTTAAAGGATAGATAGTTTATGGTAAGAAATGATTTTTTCCCAATATGATATACCTTTCTGGTTATGTGATTAATAAGGTCTTTTCAGAGATATACATGTAACTATAAATCAATTAAATTATACACTGACTGAGATTTGCTTAAAAAATTGTACCAGGAATAAGGGATCAAAATGAAATGAGATCATCATGCAATGAATCAATGCTAAAGCAGAGTGACAGGCACATGAGTAATCAATATGAGGGTAAATCAATAAGGACTGTTACCAAATCATGGAAGGAGCTCTGCTAGCGTAGTGGGTACGAGTCGGGTTGCTAACCTCATGGTCAGCAGTTCAAAACTACCTGCAGTTCCACAGGAGAAAGATGAGGCTTTCTGCTCCCATAAAGATTTACAGCCTCGGAAACCCTATGCAGAGTCCTATGAGTTGGAACCGACTCCACAGCACACCACCACCACCACCCCCAAATCATTGAGTCCTGGTGTGGCACTGTGGGTTAATGTGCCAGGCTGCAAAGCCATTTGAACTGTAAGGTTGGCAGTTCAAGCTCACCAGCTGCTCCTTGGAAACCATATACAGGGTTGCTATGGGGTGGAATCAACTCAACAGCACTGAACAACAACCACCACCAAATCATAGAAATGTTGTATTAAATAAAAATACTAAACTGTGAAATTATTGTTTTTGACATATCCTCCAACCAAGTCTATGTACTAGAGTCCTGGTGTGGTGCTGTAGGATAAGCACTAGACTTTTACCCACAAGGTCAGCAGTTCAGACCTACCAGTCACTCCTCAGAAACCCTATATAGGATCACTATGAGTTGGAACTGGCTGGACGGCACTCAACAACAACAGGTGAGGTTTCCATCTCTCTAATCCTTCCCTAAAGAATTCTTTTGAGTTTGGGGAACAAGAGGAAGTGTGAAGGGACAAGTACAGGGGGTATAGGGTGGATGGTATAAAGTTTCCCAATGAAAGTCTCATAGGACAATCCTTGTTACCCTCAAAGAATAAACTAACCCCATCCAGAAAAAAAAAGCTAAAGAGGATAGAGAGAAACACTGATAACTGATGATATATGGAGGGGATAATAATCAATGTAATGAAACAAGCTATATGAATGGTTGAATGTGAAGCTGATGATGTGCCCTGTAAACTTTCAATCCAAAATAAAAACATTTAATTAAAAAAAAAAAAAAAAAAAGAATAAACTAGTAGTTACTGGTGTGGCGTTGTGGCTTAATGCGCCAGACTTCAAAGCTGTTTGAACTGCAAGGTCGGCGGTTCAAACTCACTAGCTGCTCCTCAGAAACCCTATAAAGAGTTGCTATGGGTCGGAACTGACTCGATGGCACTTCACAACAACAACATAATGAAAAAAGCTTCCTCAATGCAGACTTCTTGGTCATTTTTTCACCAATGCACTTTTCAATTTTTTAAAATTTCTTCATAGTAAGTCTCTGTGATCACCCTATATCCTTGGAGAAAATCTATCAAGATTGTTGTTGTTGTTAAGTGCCGTGGAGTCAGTTCCGACCCACAGAGACCCTGAACAGGGTTTCCAAGGCTGTAAATCTTTACAGGAGCAGAAAGTCTCATCTTTCTCCTGCAGAGCAGCTGGTAGTTTCAAACTGCTGACCTTGCGGTTCACAGCCCGATTCATAACCACTACGCTACCAGAGCTTACCCCTCTGAAATCCCCAAAATCAATTGCAATAACTTTCTGAGCTAACCTCTCTGATTTGAATTTGAATTTAACTGGCCCAGCAGATCCCCTGGGAAGCCAGTTTTGATTGGACATTTTTTGGAAGGCTCCCTAATGAAACTAAGAGAATGGTGTTATGACATTATTGCAAGAACTTGTCTGCAGCCAACCACTGATCACAGAGACATGTTGAAACAAGTTTTGTTTGGAATGAACCTGCACTTGTATAAACTGAAACCCTGCTAGCAATACTTTACTTATCCCAGGAGATATTTTCTATTCTATTTTTGCATTTGATTGAAAATGTTTTGTTTCACATCTTTTTAGTAACAGCTTTGTTCAGATATAATTCACCTAAAAAAATTCACCATTTCAAACCATACAATTATATGTGGTTTTAGTATATTCATAGAGCCATCCAACCAAAACTACTATTTAATTCCAGAGCATTTTCTTCACCCCAAAAAGAAAATCTTCATTCACTAACAATGATTCCTTTATTGAAGCTTTAACATCTCCCTCCCCCACCCCCAACACCTGGCAATCGCTCATCTACTCTGTCTCTATGGATTTGTCTATTCTGGATGTTTCATATAAATGGAAGCATACAGCATGCTGCCTTTTGGGTATGGCATCTTTCACTTAATATAATGTATTAAAAGTTCACCCATATTATTAATATTTAGCAGTACTTCATTCTTTTCACTGCTGATATAGCCATCTACCCATTCATCAGCTGATAGGCATTTAGGTTGCTTTCACTTCTTGGTTACTGTGAATAATGCTGCTATTAAAACTTGCATATAACACACATTTACAAATTTTAGTATGAGCATATATTTAGTATGTTGTTGTTGTTAAGTGCCATCGAGTCAGGTCTGTCTCATGGCATCGCTGTACAGCGTTTCCAATGAGTGAGCATGATGAACCACTTAACCCTGTCATTCAAACAGATTTTGCAATCCAGCACCACACCAGGACGCCAATATAAGCACATATTTCAATGAAATGGTTAGGAAACATTATAACTTTATGTTTACTGAATTTTCAAATATTTTCTTAGACGAGAAGGAAGCATAGTTTTTGAGGAAGAGCCAAGCTGTTTTACACAGTGTCTGTATCATTTTATATTCCTAACAAAAGCAGCAGCAATGTATAAGGATTCCAATTTCTCCAAATCCTTGCTCACATGTGTTATTTTCTGTCTGCAATTACAGTCATCCTAGTGGGTATGAGTTCCTGGGTAGTACAAATGGTTAACATGCTCTGCTGCTAACTGAAATGCTGGACGTTCCAGTCCACTAAGAACCTAAAAAGAAAGGCCTGATCTACTGCCCAAAAAATCAGCCATTGAAAGCCCTCTATTCCGACGCACATGGGGTCACCATGACTCAGAATCAACTCTGGTGCTACAGGTTTAGTGGGTAAAAGGTGGTATCTTATTGTGGTTTTGATTTACATTTCCTAATGACTAATGATGGAGTCCTGGTGTGGCACTGTGGGCTAATGCGTCAGACTGCAAAGCCGTTTGAACTGCAAGGTCCGTGGTTCAAGCTCATCAGCTGCTCCTCAGAAACCCTATACAGGGTCGCTATGAGTCGGAACCGACTCGACGGCACTTCACAACAACAATGACTAATGATGGAGTCCTGATATGGCTCTGTGGGCTAATGCGTCAGACTGCAAAGCCGTTTGAACTGCAAGGTCCGTGGTTCAAGCTAACCAGCTGCTCCTTGGAAACCCTATACAGAATCACTGTGGGTTGGAACTGACTTGATGGCACTTAACAACAACAATGACTAATGATATTGAGCATCTTTTCAGGTGCTTATTGGTTATCTGTATATCTACTTTGGAGAAAGGTCTATTTAAATACTTTGCCCATTTTAAATTGAGCTATTTGTCTTATTTTATTGAGGTGTAGAGTTCTGTATGTTTTCTGGATACAGATCTTTTATGAGACATAGACTTTGGAAAAATTTTCTGCATTCTGTGAGTTGTCTTTCCATTTGCTTGCACAAAAGTTTTTAATTTTGATGAAGTCCAATTTATTCTGTCTTTGATTTGAGCTTTACACATCGCACTTAGGAAACTACTGCCAAATCCAAGGTCACAAAGACTTACTCTTCAAAGTTTTATAGTTTTAGCTCTTAATTTTAGGTTTATGATTCATTTTGAGTTAATTTTTGCATATGGTGTGCAACAGGGGTCCAATTTCATTTTTTATTTTTTTACAAGTGGCTATGGAGTTATCTCAGCACCATTTGTTGAAAAGGCAGTCTTTCCCCCATTTAAGTGTCTTGGCACCCTTGCCAAAAATCAATTGACCATAAATGGAATGGTTTATTTCTAGACTCAATTCGATTCCACAGATCTAGGTCTGTCCTCATGCCAATACCACAGTGTCTTGATGACAACAGCTGTGCAGTAAGTTTTGAAATCTGAAAGTGATCATTCCCAAATGTTTCTATTACCCTTAACACATCTTAATGGTCGACTTTTCATGTTTTTGTCGGGCCTTGCTATGAAGGTAATACTGGCTGCAACAGAATGAACTGGCATGTGTATCTCCTCTTCTGTTTTCTTGGGAAGATTTAATGAAGATTTGATATTAATTCATCTTTAAACAATAGGTGGTGAAGCCATGTGGAGCAGGGTTTGGTGTTTGTTGTTGTTTGTGTGTGGGTGTGCAAACCTTTTTGATTACTAATTCAATATAGTTTTATAAGTCTACTCAGATTTTCTATCTCTTCTTAAGTTAGTTTCAGAGGTTTCTGTCTCTTGAAAGTTTATGACATACAATTGTTTGGTATTGCCTTGTAATCCTTTTAATTTCTGAAAGTCAGTAGTAATGTCATCTCTTTCATCCCTTGATTTAGTCATCTGAGTCTTCCTCTTTTTATCTTGGTCAGTCTAACTAAATGTTTGTCAATTTTGTTAGTATATTCAAAGAGCCAAATTTTGGTTTCATTGACTTTGTCTACTGTTTTCTACTTCGTTTCTTCTTTTTTCTTTTTAATCTTTATTATTCTTTTTCTTGCATTGGGCTTAGTTTGCTCTATTTCCAGTTTCTTCAGGTTACTGACTTGAGATCGTTCTTTGTTGTTTAATGTAGGTGTTTACAGCTATAAATTCCCGTCTGTACTGCTTCAGCTGCATCCCATGAGTTTGGTGGGCTGTAATTTTATTTTCAGTAATCTCAAAATATTTTCTGGTCTCCCTTTTGATTTCTTCTTTAACTCACTGGTTACTTAGGAGTGTGCTGTTTATGTCTCATTTTTAATCAACCAGTTACTGCGGATTCTGACTCAAGGCAACCCCATGTGTTACACAGAGCACTCCACAGTTTTCAAGGCTGAGTGAGACCTTTCTAAAGCAGATCTTTCTTCCGAGGTACTTTGGGTGTGTGTGAACCATCAACCTTTCAGTTACTAGTGAGCGCTTAACTGAATGTGCCACCCAAAGACTCCTAGTAATATGTTAGTTGATTTCTACATATTTGTTGGTGCCCAAAAGTTTTCTTGTTATTAAATTCTAATTTCATCATTCCACTGTGGTCATGGAACATTATTTTGCATTGGTTCAATGCTTTTAAATTTATTAAGGCTTGTTTTATAGCCTAACATATGGTCTACCCTAGAAAATGTTTCGTGTGTATTTGAGAACAACATAAATTCTGTTTTGGTTGTATAGTTTTCTACAGATGTTTGTTAGGTCTAACTGGATTACAGTATTGTTCAAGTCTTCATCATGTGCCTAATTGTTCAATCCATTATTGAAAGTGAAGTACTGACATCTCAACTATTATTGTTAAATTGTTTATTTCTCCCTTTAATTCTGTTAGTTTTTGCTTCACGTATTCTGGGGTCATATTAAGTGAATAAGGAGCTCTGGTAGTGTAGTGATTAAGAATCTGGCTGTGAACCACAAGGTCAGTAGTTAGAAACTACCAGCTGTTCCGCGGGAAAAAGATGAGGCGTTCTGTTCCCGTAAAGATTTACAGCCTCGGAAACCCTGTACAGGGTCGCTATGGGTCGGAATCCACTTGACGGCACTTAACAACTACAACATTAAGTGAATAGACATTTATAATTGTCATGTCTTCCTCATGGATTGACCCCTTTATCATCATAAAATGTGCTTTGTCTATAGTAACAATCAGCCTTTAGATCTACTCGAGCTGATATCAATACAGTCATTCCAGCTTTCTTTTCAATTACTATATAAATCGAAACTGACTTGACAGCAATTACCAACAACAACATCATGGTTTATCTGTTCATATGCTTTTACTTTCAACCAATTTGTATCTTTGAACCTAAAATACGTCACTCATAAGCAGCATATAGTTGGATCATCATTGAATTTTTATATCATAAAAAATTATATATAAGGTCAAAATACACAGAAAGATGTATGTTCTTCTGAAGCAGAAGAAATTAAATACTAAAATATGTAAGAATAGCAGTGATTTAAAAAAAAAATAGTAAAATATTTTCCCTACTATCATAACAGACTATAAAGTATTTTAGCTGAGGTAGTAATGGCACTAGTAATGAGACTAGACAAATCAATAGAAATAATAGAATTCAGAAAAAGATCCATGCTACAGATACAATTTTTTGTATAAATACAATTTTAACATATAATAATAGAATTTTAAATCACTTGGTAAAACGATGGATTATGAAGGACAGTACCAGAAAAACTGTCTTCTATAAGGCTGAAAACAAAATTAGCTTACCATAAAATGACAGAAAAATATTTTACAGCACAGGAATGGGGAAGAGCTTTCTAGACAATACAGAAAAGCCAGTCTTTAAATTTCTGTGTTACTGAAGACACCACAAACAAATCAGATTTATCAAATTTAGTTAATGCTATTAAAGTCTTTGGCTTAAAAGATAGACCCAGCTGGTAAATTAACTTCCAGGTCTCCTTGTAACATTGAGGAAGTCAATGAACCTCTGAAAATACTCAATTTGGGTTTGTTTTTGTAAACATCTGAAAAGTCATGATAATAATTATAACCTCATGATACTTTAAAAGATTAAATGAGACAGTATATAAAAGAGCATCCAGTATATAAAGAAGTGCCTGGCAACTCCTTTAACCTGTTATTGTATTAGATGTAGTATTGAGAAGCTGCAGTGAGGAGTATCAGGATCCCTGAAATCTGGTTCATGATAAAGTAATTCCATTTTACCATTTCTAAGATAAAACACATTTTCTCCCATTCCTTGCCCACTATATTTTCCGCATACAAGTTGCCGGTTAAGAATGTATCTGTTCGAAAGGTGGGAAGCCAAGTAACAAAGAAGCCAGAATGGATATCAGTTTAATGGTGGTGGTGGTGTGCCATGGAATCGATTCCTACTCTTAGAGACCCTGCATAGGGTTTCTGAGGTTATAAATCTTTCTGGGAGCAGAAGGCCTCATCTTTCTCCCACGGGAATACTGATGGTTTCAAACTGCTGATCTTAAAGTTAGCAGCCTGAGTCATAACAATTACACTAACAAGGAATTTAAATATACAGAGTCAAATTTTATTCCAATGCCTTTCTCCATTAAAACCCTTTTATCTAAAAACATCCTTTTTTTAAAAGATTTTAATCCAAGTTACTAGGCATGGATTATAACTGAAATAGAATTAAAAACTAAAAACTTTCAAGATGGTGTATACCAAATATTAATGAATAAAAGTTAAATGGATTAGATAATGCCTAAAGTATTTGAAAACTTACTAACACAAACATTTTGCTATTTAAGCACTGCTTAGGGTAAAAATCTTTCACAATTCAGAAAGCTCTCATTAATTAAACATTTGTTTCAAAGAAAATATTAACTTCTTGAGTGACTTCAATATGTTTACAGAAAAAGCACAAATTTTATTAAAATTTTATACAATTTTAAAGAATAACAATGCATTTTAATTTTTAAAAAAAGCAGATCTACTGTAATCAATTCCAATTCCTAGTGACCCTATGTCAGCTTGAGGACTAGGGTGCGCCTGACCCAAGCCATGGTATTTTCAATAACCTCATATGGATGCGAAAGCTGGACAGTGAATAAGGAAGATCGCAGAAGAATTGATGC
>NW_006408648.1:9504198-9533040 GCF_000296735.1 Chrysochloris asiatica | reverse complement strand
AGGAAGGTAGAATCTCCACTGAGTAGTATCCAATCTGTCTAGGTGGGGCTGATGAAAGGAGATGTGGATAGGTCTCTTGTGATACAATAGTGAATAACTGTTACCAAGACTGATTGTTTGAGTTGGAAATGTAAAAGTAGACATTTTGTAGCAAGGAGGGGAGTGACTGACTTTGCAATCTAGAAGCAGAGGTCCCTGGGACTATCAAGAGAAAAGAACGAAGAGCGAGACCCTATCCAGAAAAACAGTGACGCCAGAGATGGCGGCTGAGAAGATGACATGGAGAGATGGAGCAGCTGGGGACTTTAGACCCAGAGAGGGAGAGGGACTGTGTGCTGATGCCCAGGGATTGGGGGGGTGGGGCAGGCTTGCAGGGTATACCCTTTGATTCGTTGATGATGCATGGAGGAGGGTTGTAACCATGGCATATATGATAGGATGAATGTAAAGCTAATGTTCTCCCATGTAAACTATCACATAATTCACAATAAAACATTTTTAAAAGTTCAACCTTCTTCAACCCATGTTGATCAAAATGTAAAATTCACACTTAGGAAAAACATAACATATGCAAACCCAAGATTACATAATGAAATGTGTCCTTGCACTTAAAAATTAAAAAACAAAAACATAACAATGTTAGTCGGAACGTAAAAGTAACCACTGACTATTCTAATAACTAAAGACAATGTTGCAATTAGAACATGCTTCTCTCTTGCAACCAGTTTTCCTTCTATTCTCATCCATTTAACAGGAAAATTTATCTTTCAAGTTTAAATGGTAGTGACTTTTTTCTCCTCAGGAAGATCTTCATTTTGCATTAGTTTGGCAGCACCCAAGGCAATTAGATCCACATGCCAAACTTAAATGCCCTCAGATTCATGTGAGACAGAAAATTAAAACAGGAATCAATCTAAAGATTACAGAATAAATCAGGATACTAGTGCCTTACTAGCAAGGAACAAGTCCAGCCCTCACAAAGTTTCTATTTTGATATGAAAGTTTCAACATATCACTCATAACATGCACAATACTCTTTTAAGTCAAGTTCCTCTTATACTTTAAAGCGTGTGAGTAAAACGTCTATTCTCTACCCTGAAATGTTCTTTTTCATATGCCATACAAATCTACACAGCAATGAGGTTATAGAAAAGCTGTAAGACTTAGAAATGTGAATAATTAATTAGACTGCTATCTTTTGGCATTCTATCGCAAAACAGTCTCTGAAAAATGCATACAAGATATTTGAGTTCTCTGAATTATGATCTCGTGTCCCAATTTGAAGAAGCCCTGGTTGTACAGTGGTTAGGCATTAGACTGCTAACTGAAAGGTCCAAATGGTCAATGGTTCAAACACACCAGCCATCCTAGCCACCTTGTAGGAGAAAGATGAGACTGTCTACTCTGTCCTGCAGGGTTATTGTGGGTCAGAATTAACTCAACCAACAATGGGTTTCCCCCCAAAAAAAACAATGGGTTTCCCAATTTGCAGCCAATTTGCAGTCAAAAATTGGAATAATAGAAACAACTTTTTAAAAGTCTTAATTAAAATGATACAACATTCAAGTTCAGCAAAGTTCACTGTAAATGTTCCACACAATTTAATCAGTATCTTTCCCCCTTACTTCATAGATATTCAAGGATGCTTTTATTTCAAAGACATCACATGGTTTGTGACCAACATCAGTGGCTAGACATATTTCCGTATCACTTTCTTCAACTTTTCTAAAAAATGAAACTTTAAAATGAAACAAATTGAGCACAAAGCCATATTCTTGAAGAGAAAAATGTTGTTGCTAATGCATTTCAAAATAAATAGCTGAGTCACATTAATAACAATTTCAGGGAAAAAAAGCAGTACACTTTAAAAATGACTTTTTGTCACACCATCCAAGAAACTAAGCTGCAAGGTTGTTCCAGACAACCCATTATGTTTCCTTTGAGTCCTTCAGTTCACCAAAAACATGAAAGTTTTAAAAAAGAACAGTAATAGTGGAAATCAAACCTAATGCCAAGTTTTTTTTTAACTAAGCAATAGTCGAAAGTGCTAAATTAACACCAAAAGAAGCTCAAAAGTCAAAGCCAAAAAGAAAAGTTTTTAAAATATTCTCTCAAAAGTAGAAGTTGCTTCGTTCTACCATTCTTTTACTTGGTTTTCAGTGAAAGGAGAATGGGAAGTTAAATTGACGGTGACAATGATGAGAACAGTTAGTTCCCAGGCAGAGGATGTAAGAATGTAGCACGCAGGCTTGGCCTACAGATCAGCTGGTACAGAAACACTCCAGTTCTCAAGGGAAGATGCTTTCAAGAAATGTCACTTTCTAAAGGAAGTTTTAAGATCTTCTTTCTTTTAAGGTCCCAGGAAAGCCCTACATATCCCACTAAAATATGTTGTTAAGTGCCAACGAGTCGGATCCAACTCATTGCGATCCTGTGTAGGGTATCCCAGCAGCAGCTGGTGGGTTTGAACCACCGAGCTCGTGGTTAGCAGTCCACTGGAAAACTCCGTTCTCTCAATTTAAGAGTTTCTGTCAAAGCACATGCACTCTGGGCACCCTCAAGCCCGCCACTTCAGACAAGGAAGGAAGAACAGCCCATTGAAGGGAGTGCCACCACGCCAGTTTCTGTGACAGATCCACAGGGAGCATCCGACTGTGATCTCGGGCCCTGAAGGGCCGAGGCTGCTGGTAGAGGAACAGAAATGCAATCTTCTGGGCCCTCCTACTTCCGTTCTCAAAACTGAAATGCAGTTTCTCCTCGTCCTCACCTCTCAGACCAACACCTCTCCATAGCCGCCCCCACCATCACCCACCCCACCCCACCCCCATTACAAAGTGCTTAAGAGGAAAGAAAAACAGAGAGTAATGGACCAGGGTCGAGAGGCAGTGGTTGGTCAAGACACCCCCTTCTCCGACTCCCGGGCAAATCCCCTGCCTACGCCGTCTAAAGCGCCCCTCCGGCAGGGGGCACGCGAGAAGAGAAGTGGGCGTCCCACTGCGCCCCCTACTCCTTCCTCCCAGGGGGACGCGGAGAGGAAAAGCGCAAAGAGGAACTAAGTGAACTGCAAAACGGTGTCCCCGCGAGCTCCCCCACAGAGGGGGTGGGGCGGGAGTGGAAACGCAGGAGGAACGGAAGGGGAAAGGATGAGCAGCTAGAAGAGGAAGGGACGAGAGCGCGCGCCGCAAAGGTTATTGGAGTCTTTGGGGAGACAGCTGCACCCATTTCTTCGAGGCAGAAGGCGAAGAAAGGTGGGAGAAGAGGCAAAGTCCCCCTCCCGGCCACAGCCTCGCCCCGCAGGAAGGGTCAGTCGGGGGCTCCAATTCCCTCGCCAGGTTGAAAGCGGTGGCAAGAGCCGCTCGCCCCGTCGGAAGCACCGACTGCGGGGACCTCGGCCCACGCCACCGGGGCAGCAGCTCTAGGGCGATGCCGGTCCGGTGGAGGGCGACTGCGCCGTTTACCTGAAGCGGGGTGAGTCTTTCAGACACTCCTCGAAATCCACTGTCATCTTCATCCTGCCTCCGCCTCGCCTCGCCTCGCAGGCGACGCTGGAAGAGCCGAGGGTGCAGAGTGAGCGGCCGCGTTTGGGGACTCAGACGGCTACGGAGGACGCTCGGTGGAACTAGTACTGCGTGGAGCTGCGGAGGGCGCCTCGCCCGCTGATCATAGCAGCCGCGAAGGCAGCGACGGGGACAGAGAAGGCTGGTCAGGCCCCAGTCCGGCCCCTATTCCTCCCGCCCCCAGCAGATCTCGGGCCTCAGGGAAGCGGCCCAGGAGTGACAGCCTCGGCCAGCCAGCCACGAACCCGGCGGCCAATGGGAGGGGCTTCCGGCAGCACCGCCTGCGGGCGCTGTGGCAACGCTTCTGAGCGACAATAGTCCGAGCCAATGAACAGCGCGACCGTGGGCACCTCCTTGCTACAGTCTTACCAAAGGCCAACCGGGATGCGTTGGCGTCGTTAGGCGGGACGCACCCGGTTGCTGGGAGGCCGGCAGCGGGGCTCCTTGGAAGGAAGTCATGTGACTGCGCACAGCGCTTCCCTCCGAACCTCCGCCTCTTCTCCCTGTTCTACAGCCCCTCCCTGTTGAGTCGCCAGCGCTTATGAGCTGCAGTTTTCGGGGCTGAAGAACATTACCCTTTTTAAAGCAGTTTTGGCAGAAATCTGGTGCGTTAAAGGCAGAAATTATAAAAGGAAAAGATAGACTAAACCATCACTTCTTTTAGGTTAGAGAAACTGAGGCCAGGAGAGAAGTGAAGGCAACTTTAATGATAAAATCCGTCTTTTAAAGTACTTTCATTGCTTAATAACTTGGAAATTGCTCCTAGTAACAGCAACTCACAGAACCATAGAGAGACCACTTCGTGAAGCAGCTGGCACTGAAACATCGGAAGGACTTAGATAATATGAGAGCCAGGGCGTCCCGTGAGAAGGAACAGCTCTCAAAAACCACACAAGACGTTACTCTGACTTAACACTCTTCTGCCAGAAGTTTTCGCCTGTTCTAAGAGGATAGGCTTCCGATTGTAGCCCTTCCTGCGGCACCTGCCATACAGTCCACAATTTTTCTAGCAACGTGTTCATAACTGATCCTCATAATGTTTGTTGTTGTTATGTTCCGTGGAGTCGGTTCTGACTCATAGCGACCCTGTACAGAGTTTCTGAGGCTGTAAATCTTTACAGGAGCAGAAAGCCTCATCTTTCTCCCGCGGAACAGCTGGTAGTTTTGACCTGCTGACCTTAAGGTTTGCAGCCTGATTCGGAGCTCCTTTCATAATGTACTACAAGTCATTTTTTAACCCAAACTAAAAAACATAAACATATCCATAAATAAGGGAGTCCTGGTGTGGTGCTGTAGGAAAAGCACTGGGCCTCAAGGTCAGTTTGAACTGCAAGGTCGGTGATTCAAACCCACCAGCCGCTCCTTAGAAACTCTATATAGGGTCGCTATGAGTCGGAACCGACTCGACAATGCTTAACACTAAACAGCATGACTCAGAATCAGCACGCAAACTTTTCCCTTGCTGTGAAATGAAGATAACACCACTGAGTTGTCTTGATGCTGAAATAGTTAAGACCGTCAATTGCACTTGAAATAGTGCCACATAGTAATCATCCAATAAATAGATAATAACCATTATTTTCCAAAGCTCTGGTGTGGCACTGTAGGATAAGTAAGCACTGGACCCCAAGGTCGGTTTGAACTGCACGGTCCGTTGTTCAAACTCACCAACTGCTCCTCAGAAACCCTATACAGGGTCGCTAAGAGTCAGAATTGACACAGCACTTAACAACAACAATCCAAAACCCTGCCGGCATACGGGGTTATTTGTTCGGCTGTTAACTGCAGGGTGGGAGATGGAGTCCACCAGTTGCTCCAGGAGAGAAGGAAGAGACTTTCTGCTTCCAGAAATATTTGGAGACGTGGCGTGGCTCTGTAGGATAAGGACTGGACTGCTAACCACACAGCTGGCGGTTCAAACACACCACCTGCTCCTCAAAAATCCTACACAAGGTTACTGTAAGTCGGAATCAACTCGATGGCATTTAACAACTAGTTAGTTATTACCCTAATTGTGCCACTTCTTCAGTGTCAAAATCAAAGGGTGAGTCTTTCTCAGTTGCACTGTCTGATGTCTACTTTAATGGTTTTGATCACGGTGGCATGCTACAGAAATTTTCATAACCTGTAGGAGTCCTGGTGTGGCGCTGCAAGATAAGCACAGGACTGCTAATCACAAGGTTGGAGGTTCAAACCCACCAACCGCTCCTTGGAAACCGTTAGAACTTACTTGAAGGCACTTAATAACAACTTTAAAAATTAACTGTATAATTTTGAGATATTAGTATGTTATATACATGTTTCATTTTTAGTTATAAATATGGTATTTTTCTTAACTGAATTCCATATCCCTGGAATTTATATAACTTCTCTTCATAGCTAGAAGCTATTGACTAATGAATGTTCAGTATTAGACATACTAGTTGGTCTGGTCAACCTCTCTTAGATCTGTAATTTCCATGTCATATTTTCCAAAAGAGTTGGCAATTGCTAGTACATTTAACTGCATTCCTTATGTATGACAACTAATCTGCTTACACAATGCTTTCTCACAGTGTATCCTTTTAGGAGTCCTGGTGTGGCACTGCCAGTTAATGCACTGGACTGCAAGTTCGTGTGAACTGAAAGGTCGGCAATTCAAGCTCACCAACCGCAACAAGGAAACCCCATACAGGGTTGCTGTGGGTCAAAACTGACGTGACAGCACTTAACAACAACAACAATGAAATGATACTTTGGAGTTCAAATTAAAATTCAACTGTACGGTACCATCAATACAAATAATAACTAAGATAATTATCAAGTGACCATCTTCCTTCAGTGTTTGGTTAAATTTGCACATCCCCAGTCAGTGATAATAACATCATAATTTCTTTTCTCTGCCTGTGGTAAGGAATGCATTTTGAGGTGTCAATTATAAGATAAGTTCTAAATTAAGAAACATTAGAAGTAGAATGGGGTGTAGGCAGTGGGTCTTAGAATGGAAGAAATACAATACCATTATTCTGATTTTATGATAATGGAAACTGAGGTTCCAAGATATAAAAATAACTTGCCAGTTTACTCAGGCCAAACATAAGCCCACTGATGCCAGACCCTAACTGCAGACTGCCTGCTTTCTCCTTATAAGTTCTTCTGCCTTGTCTTTGCAGTGTGGCTCTGACTGCCTATGAAGCATTTCTTTCCCTTTTACCTCTTTAAATTGTAGCTCAACTACCATCTCTTTCAGGAAGACTTCTCTGTTTGCTGAAATATAGATCTTTCTTTTCAACTTACTGTGAAAGTTAATAGACATAGTCTACACTCTTAAAGGATATAAATTTTCAAAGCTTAAATGTCTCCCCAGCCCTTCCTCCATATGGTCTGGAAACCCTAGGGATCCACAGTCCTTCCCAGAATGCTTCTGACTTTCTCTGAGAATATTTTTGACCACACATTCTCTTGAGCAGAGCTTGTTCATTCTCCTCTCCCTGGTACTCCCAGGCCAGGGTAGACAGTCAGCAAGAATCTAACCCTTGACTACAATTTGCAGACTATATATGTTCCCATCTACATTCGAGAGTTTCTCATTGAGGTTTATGCTTTCTGGGCATTCCACTATTGTATTTTTCTTTGGTGTTACCTGCCAATTTCTTAGTAACCCCTACCTTAGCCTGGCATTGTATTGCAAATTGTATCAAAGAAAGGTAGTTATGATGAGGGGAACCTGAACTGGAAGCCAGGTACCTCTATAAACCGGTTTCCATTTCTTGGCCTCTGTATCTTCTCTTCCTCCTCTCTCTACCACCCTCACCAAGTTTCCCTGATCTCTTTTGAGTTCTGTTCTCCTATGATCCTGGAGTAGAGTCCTGGTGTGGTGCTGTAGAATGAGCACGGGACAGCAAAGTCAATTTGAACCACAAGGTCAGCTGTTTAAACTTACCAGCCGCTCCTTGGAAACCCTATACAGGATCTCTATGAGTTGAAATTGACTCAGTGGCACTTAACAACAACATGAACCTGGAGAACATCACCACTACTGGTTCCTTCTACAAGCTGGTTATCAGTTGGCTTCAGGGGCCAAGTGGATAATATAAATGAGAAGCTGAGCGGGCATAAGTGTTGTTGTTGTTGTTAAGTTGTTGTTGAGTCAGCTCCAATCCATAGTGACCTTGTATAGGGTTTCTGAGGAGTGGCTGGTGAGTTTGGACTTCCGACCTTGTAGTTCTAATGACTTTGCAGTCTAGCTCATTAACCCACAGCGCTACTCCAGGACTCCGGGCATAATTGTAAGGACTGCTAAAGGTTTGATGCAGGTGTACTACTCAGAGATCCCTAGATATTCCAAACAGTTTGCTTTCAACTATTAACCTCAAGGTTGGTGATCAGGTATGATGATCTATTTTCATAAAGATAATAATAATTAAAAAAAAAAAACCCACCTATGGAGCAGTTCTATTCTGAAACACATGGGGTACCCATGAGTCAGAATCAAATAAATGGCAATGAATCAAATAAATGTTTGTGAGTTTGTGTGTGCTTCTCAGCTCCAGTTGGGTTTTGCCATACTGGTGGTGGTGGTGTGCCATGGAGTCTGTTCCAACTCATAGTGACCCCACATATGGTTTCCAAGGCTGTAAATCTTTACGGGAGCAGAAAACCTCATATTTCTCCAGCGGAATGACTGGTAATTTCGAACTGCTGACCTTGAGGTAAATTTCACAAAAGAAGCCAAGTATCCAAATTTTAATGCAGAATTTCTACTTTTGAAATGTTGGCCACCCTTTTGAAATATAAAACATTTCATAGGCCATAAAATAAGTTTCTGGGCCACTCTGCAACTTCTACTATGTTTCTTGGCAATTCTTGATATGCTTCTGGTACTAATCACAACCTATGCTCCTGTCACTAATTACTTCAATCTGCCTTCCAGGTCCCAGGTCCCAGGAGCAAATCAGATTAGCTTAGCTCATCTTTTCAAGCAAGACTAGACAGGTCATGGGGTCATGGAAAACCTGTACAGGGATGGAATCAATATTCAAATACAGTCATTTGCACAGGAATGAAGATGGAGCCAGGGCGTATGGGAAAGCTAACCAGCGAGCAAGGCAGTTTCTTTAAAAGAGAGTTTCTATGGCCAGGCACCATAAACACAACTAGTGACTTTCATGTCCCTTAAGGATTTTGACCCCCTGACTCACAATCCTCCACTTCAACTCTTCCCATTAGCTAAGATGATTTTAATATTCATTCTTTCTGTCATTCATTCAATAATATCAATTGAGCATGTACTTTGGCCAGACTAAACTTGGAGGTTTACAGGTGAACCTAAATATCCTTTTCCTTATAGAGTTCTCAGAATAGAGAAGGAAGCAGAAAATCACAATACCACATGATAAACTCTGTGCCAGGAATATATACAGAATGTTGCTGATACTCAGATGGTCATTTTTCTTCTTTAGCACCGGACACTGCTGCTAACTCTTTCCAGCATGGTAACTAACACCTCTCTCCACTCTCTAATCGCTCACACCACCATATGTATAGTCTTCAATGATTTGTCATCATCATCTAAAGCTATGGTCTCTAACCTTTCCTTAATCACTAATGTCCAACATTAAACAAAAGCATAGCTGGTGTAGTTGAAAGGGATGAGAGACCTGGGGCCCTGCCTACCAGACTCTACTCCCTACCCCCCAGATGACCCTCAAGTATACTCCAAAGAACACCCTTTACTCAGCTCCACTGTGTGCTCTTTGAAAACCACAAGTTTGTAAGAAAAACTCCAAAGTCCTTAATTTCATGAGTCCAGCACTTTCCAACCTTTCCTTCTTCCTCTCTTGCTTGTCTCGATACTCCAAATAGGTTCATCCATCCATGGAAGAATTTTTTCAACTGTTTCAATGTGCTCCTTTTCCAGCCCCACTTTTGTACATGATGTTTCCTTTGCCTTAGGGACCTTCTCCCTTTGTGTGCTCATAATTAGAACTTGGTGTAAATGAAATCTCCTGTATGTGTTTTTCCCCATCCCAGTGACATGACTTTTACCTTGTACAGTGGCTCTCCTGTCACCTCTTGTGCCTAACTGTTAGACCAGAATTCAGTTCAGTATCCTCCTTTGAGGGTTTTATGCTAATGTTCTCTTTAAACATTCTTTTCATCTTTGGAGCTCTAGAAACAAGCCTGTGCCTAGTACTTACTAAGTGCCTAATACATGTTGAATAAATTGGTGTGTTCCTCCCCTAGAGTGATCCAGTCCTCATTCAAACTCCCATGATTACTGCCTACATGTAAATATTTCCCCCACTGGATTCTGAGCTCAGATAATGATACATGTCTGCCACGGGGGTGAGAATTAAATAAAATGTAAATGCTACCACATAATGAAGGAGCTCTGGTAGCGTAGTGGTTACGAATCAAGCTGCTAACCTCAAGGTCAACAGTTTGAAACTACCAGCATTCTGTGGGAGAAAGATGAGACTTTCTGCTCCTGTAAAGATTTAGACAACTTCTGTCCAGTTTTTATCAGGGATATTTTCCCTTTACTTGGAGAATTTCTTTATATGATTATATATATATGTTGTTGCTGTCAAGTGCTGTCGAGTCAATTCTGACCCATAGTGACCCTGTATAGAGTTTCCAAGGAGCAGCTGGTGAGCTTGAACTGCCAAGCTTGCAGTTCAAATGGCTTATATATATCTATATCAATTGCTTGTCAATAATATCTGTTACAAATACCTTCTCCCAGTTGGTGGGTTCGTCTCTATTTATGGTGCTATTTTATAAGTAGATATAATTTAAATGTAATCAAATGTAGAAATCTTTCCCTTTATAATTTATGCTTTCTTTGTGTGTCTTAAAGTAATCTTCTTACCTGGAAGTTATAATGGCATTCTTTTTTATGTTTTTCTAAAAGTTTTTATTTTCTTGAATGTAAGTATTTAATTTCATGTTAAATCGATATTTGTGAATGGTGTCAGCTAGATACCTTCCCCCTTTAATATATTGATAACCAGTTGCCCCAATTGAAAAGGACAACACTAATGAGGTATACTCACCATGGAAAAATCAACCATTCAAGATCAAAAGGGCAATATTTACCTGGGGACAAGGTTCAGAGGGGTTGAGGAGAAGGGTGGAATGGAAATAGGAATCAGAGGGAGAAAGTGGGATAACTGTTGTGACATGAAGGGGATTGCAATCATTGAGATGAAACAGTGTATGATTTGTTAGATGTAAAATTGATGATCTGCTCTGTAAATCTTCACTCAATTCACAATAAAAAGTCTCATACACACACAAAAAAGAAAAGTTTATCCTAGTAGATACTTTTTTGTTTATACATATAGTTCTCCTCTAAACCCATGAATTCCTTAAAAGCAGGTATGGTGTCTTATTATTCTCTATATACTCAATACGTAGCATATTTCCTGTCTCTGAAAACATTCAAAAAGTAATGTTGGATGTGCTTCTCTGTACTCTTAAATTCTTCACACCATAAACTGAACGCTAGAAGGAACACACACAAAATCATCTTGTCCCACCCCTTTGTTTTACAGATGAGGAAATGAGGCCCCGCAGAGTAACCGGTGCTCTTCTGAGTCACACGGGGATTCAGTGCCAAAGCCAGGGCTCAGTGTGCTGTTTCCTTTTTCTCCTAAAACCTTAGCACTGAGTCAAGCTCCACTTACCACGGTCACTCAGGATCTGAACAAAACCAGGGCTTAGCTGGCCAGGACAAAGAAGTAAGCTGGTAGCCACCACAATGGCAAAAGATTAACGTGATTAACCCTTATAAATTAAAAAGAAAAATACAGGAGGAAGAACACAAAATAAAAATAGAAGAAATGCAAATAGACCAAAAACCCCAAAAACTATTGAATTCAGAAATCAAACACATGAAAGCAGGAAAGATATTTTTCCCCTGTCAGATGATAAGATAGAAGGAACTGTCATAACATAGTGGATTATGAGCTAGGCTGCTAACCACAAGGTCAGCAGTTCAAATCTACCAACTGCTCTGCAGGAGAAAGATGTGGCTTTGCACTCCCGTTAAGATTTACAGCCTCAGAAACCCTATACAGGGTTGCTATGAGTCAGAACTGACTCAGTGGCACACAGCCACCACCACCATCAGATGGTAAAGGTTGTTGTTGTTAAACCCTGTCAGTTTAGTTCTGAGTCACAGCAATCCTGTATAGGGTCTCCAAGGAGTGGCTAGTGGGTTTGAACCACTGACCTTGTGGTTAGCAGTCCACACCAGGCTTTCATTCTGATTCATAGTTACCCTATATTATAACATTGTGTTAGAAAAATGTCAAAATCACCTAATGTCCTAATTCACAGAACATATTCTGAACATTTAGTGAGATATACCTATAATTGAACAGTGTGTTAAAATGTATTGAAGTTTGGTGTTTCTGTTAAGTGCCATCAAGTGGTTCTGACTCACAGCGACCCCGTATAGGGTTTCAAAGAAGGAGCTGGTGGGTTTAAACTGCTGACCATGTTGTTTGCAGTCCACTGCTGATCCCACAGTGCCACACCTGAAGTCCTCCTCCACTGAAGTTTTTGTTGTTGTTAAGTGCCAGTGAGTCGATTCTGACTCATAACCACCCTGTTCCTGAGGAGCAGCTGGTAGCTTGAACCACCGACCTTGCAGTTCAAACCGACCTTTCAATCCAACGCATTAGCCCACAGTACCACACCAGGACCCTCTGCACATAACGAGGCATAGATAAACCTCAATGGACTCCTTGTGTGGTACTGTGGTTCACCAGCTGCTCCTCAGAAATCCTATACAGGATCACAATGAGTCAGAACTGACTCGATGGCACTTAACAATTATGTGCAGAGAGAGTTCTCATACACTGTTGGTATTGGATTATAGAAATTTTCTGGAGGACAAGTTGGCAATATGTACCCTAAGAGTAGGCTCCACTTACCAAGATCCAAATAATATATATGTACATATATAGGCTATATTTGGAATCTTGGTGTGGTGCTGTGGAATAAAGAACTGGACCACAAGGTCAGTTTGAACCACAAGGTCAGCAGCACTATGAGTTGAAACTGACTCAACGGTACTAAGTAACCACAAGCAAGATACATGTACATAAGAGAAGTTTTGAATGTGACAAATTGTTCATGTACTCTCTCCCCTTAGAAGACAGTCTTGACAAACTGTTTCTGAATACTCAGCTATTGAAATCCCTGTTGGGCACAATTCTGCTGTCACACAGGGAGTTGTCATGAGTCAGAATCTACTGATTATAACTGCTTAGTTAGTTTGTATATGTGGATGTTTGCTGAAATGTTTCTAAAGAAAGAAAGGGATATAGTCTCAGTTTTACCCTATGGATTGGTTAAATAAATTATGCCATATCCATACAGATACCATGTTACTCCTAAAAAAAAAAACATGAGAAGGAAACTGATTAAATATTAGCAGTGATTTGTTTTGCTTCATTTCTTTATGTTATCTTTCTCTCTTTTATTGCAAGCATGTGTATTACTTTTATAATCACAAATAAAACATTTCCAATTTGAAAAAGAATCTATTTTCATATTTATTCCAAGGGAAGTGGACCCTGAAGGGTTTCAAATTTTATCTAGTCACTTTTTAAAAAAATAATTTATATCCTGAATAGCTCCTGAATTAAAAATAAATAAATAAGGCTGTTAAAATGAAACTCTAAAATAATAAATTGAAAACCTTACGGAAAAGAAAGTTAAAGTTAGATCAAAAACCTACACTTCTTTTTATTCTTTCCTTTTTCTCCCCCATCTCTTTTCCACAAGGGGGGAAACACTCTGTTATGTTGTTCTAATTATCTGAAGAAAAATTTCATACCAGTTTGTCAAAAAAGCCAAACATTTTCCTGAGTTCTAACCAAGAGAAATTTATGCAAACTTAATTTCTGTCACTATTACCTGTTGGGAGTTCTGGTAGGATATGCTGTTATGTTAGGTTGGTTCACCTGCAAGGTTACTGACTCCTCAGCACTTAACAACAACAACTACCTGTTAGCCAGCTAAAGTACATTTTCACTGATGTTGTTGTTGTTGTTAACACTTTCATTGGTGCTGTTGTTAAGTGCTGTGGAGTTAGTTCTGACTCATAGATACCCTATATAGGTTTTCCGAGGAGCGGCTGGTGCATTTGAACCACCAACCTTGTGGTTAGCAGCTCAGTGCTTCTCCTACAGCACCACACCAGTACTTTCACTGATGTCTCAACCTAATACAGACTTCACACCTGGCAAAGGTCTTATACATGAAGATGTGGTCTTCTCACAAGGGTATTTTGATACTTCTTCATAGCGGGCAACAAGACACAGGTTATTATTTCCTTAATTTGCTGTTACCAAATATAAAAATGAATAGATTTAATCCAAATATCAGGGGGCTTTTAGTTTGTTGTTGGTTATGATTCAAAAACTTCAAATTTTGCACATCGTGCAAAAGGGCGTATACAATGCAGTTTCTCATTCCCTAACCCTCACTGCTGACCAGCAGTTCGCAAGACTTGGACTTCACTGTTTCTCTTCTTAGCTGCCAAAGTTCATCCAATGTGAACATATAATACATGTCTTTTGGATTTCTATCTTGCCCCTCTATCTTGGCTGGGATGCTGGAAAAGTATGTTGCTGTTAAGTGCTATCCAAGTCAGTTCCAACTCATAGTAACCCTGTATAGAGTTTCTGAGGAGTGGGTTTGAACTGCCAACCTTGCATTTAACAGTCCAGTGTTTATCCTACAGAACCACACAAGGACTCTTAGAGAAGTATGATGTACCGTGGAGTTGGTTCTGACTCATAGTGATCCTGCATAAGGTTTCCAAGGCTGTAAATCATTACGGGAGCAGAAAGCCTCATCTTTCAAACTTTAAGGTTAGCAGCCTGACTCTTCACCACTATCAGAACTCCTTTAGAGAAGTTTTGTTGTTGTTGTTGTTAAGTGCCATCAAGTCCGTTCTGACCCATAGCGATCCTGAACAAGGTTTCCAGGGCTGTAAATCTTTACGGGAGCAGAAAGCCTCATCTTTCTCCTGCAGAGCAGCTGGTAGTTTTGAAATGCTGACTTTGCGGTTCGCAGCCTAATTTGTAACCGCTACGCTACCAGAGTAAAGCACTAGAAATCAAGTCTTCTTCCTCTTCCTCCTCCTCCTCTTCCTGCTTATTCTATCTCGTATTGCTGCCTTCTCCTCCCTCTTCTCAAAGTTTTTATTGTTTACAGAGGGAGTGTCATGTAGTAAAAAGAGCTGAATCTGATCTCCAATCCTGGTTCTACTCATTTTCCTTGTGAAGCTTTTTTATCCTTAGGAAGTCATTTAACCTAAGGCTAGTTCCTCTTCTGAAAAATAGACAAAGTCTCTCCTTATTTCACACTGTCATTTTGAATTAAGTAGGTAATGGATATGAAAGAACCACATCAGCTTCAAGTGTTACACCACCACCACCATCGTTATAATTGTTGTTGTTGTTAAATACTGCAGAGTTGGTTCCAACTCATAGCAACCCTGTATAGGGTCTCTAGAAGTCCTGGTGTGGCGCTGCAGGTAAACGTGCTGGACTGCAAAGTCGGTTTGAACCTCAAAGTCAGCAGTTCAATCTCACCAGGCGCTCCTCAAAAACCCTATACAGGGTCTCTGTGAGTTGGGACTGACTCAATGGCACTTAACAACAACATAGGGTTTCTAAGGAGCCCTGATGGCTTAGTGGGTTACTCATTGCGCCGCTAACAACAAGGTCAGCAGCTCAAATCCACCGGGCACTATGCAGGTGGCTGGAGCTTTCTGCTCTCATAAAGAAAGAAAGATTTACAGTCTCTGAAAATCTATACAGGGTCGTTATGAACTGGAACCGAATCATCAGCAAATAGCCAGCCAGCCATTGGGTTTTTAAGGCAGTAAATCTTTGCAGGAGCAGAAAGCCTCATATTTCTCCCACAGAGCAACTGATGGACTCAAACCACTGAGCTGACATTGTGGTTGGTTCGCAGTCCAGTGTTTACCCTACAGAGTCACTGTGCTCACATTGTTATAATTATTCAGCTAGAATTACTGAAAGATATGAATCGAGGTGGAAGAACCCACTGGTCAGACATAAACAGTTTTTTCCTTCCATGTTTTGTTCATATGTATTACTAATAATAGTGTGCTATCTACAGGAGAAAAGACCCACCTCCTTTTTGGCTTGGGGAAAATGTATTTCAGAGAATGAAATAACACATTGAAACAAAACAAGCCATCGATTTCAACTAAAGATGGCACTTTGTGGAGAGGTTCCTATTTTCAATGGTATTGATGTTTCTTTTAATTTGAGGGAGTTCCACCTCTGCCCAACAAGTACAATTCAATTAAGTTAAAAAAAAAAAAAAAAGTTATTTAGTCCCTACCATGTGGTGGTGCAGGATAATGCACTGGACCGTAAGGTCAGTTTGCACAGTAAGGTCGGTTCAAATTCACCAGCCCCTCCTCTGAAACCCTATACATGGTCACTATAGTCTGAACCGACTCAACTGCACTTAACTACAACAGTGTACCAGAGTAAGGCGTGCTGGTGGTATAGTGGTTGCACACTGGGCTGCTAACCACAAGATTGGCAGTTTGAATCCACCAGCTGTTCCTCAGGAGAAAGATGAGGCTTCTGCTCCTATAAGGATTTGTAGGTTCAGAAACCATATACAGGGTTGCTATGAATCAGAATTGACTCAACAGCAGTGGGGACAGTAGGAGTTGGTATAAGTGTAAGGGATTTAGTGGAGAACAAGACAGATATGGTTCCTGCCTTCAAGGAGTTTAGAGTCACTGAGGATGACAGACACTAAGTGCAAATTACAAGTAGGAAAAAAGTAGAGGAAATACAGGATGTTTGTGGGATCCTAGCAGAGGGACTGAACCTAGACTAAAAGATAAGATGGCAGCTAACAAGAAGTCAGGAAAGGTCTTTCTGAGAAAGTGACCTTTAAGCCAAGTTTCCTGATCCTGCAGTAATTTTCACAATACCGACTCGACGGCACTTAACAACAACAACAACAACATATGTCCATTAAAACTCTTACCTTTAGGCCATAAACCTCATCTGTGTAACATGGTAAGATTTATGCATCATATGCTGGTTGACATTATTGGTATTAAGAAATAAAATCAAACTATTGACTTCCATAGCTGAAATTCATAGCTTTTCTTCAATTGTTATGAACAATGGGAATAGAGTCCAACATGTCCCTTATAAGAAAAGAAGCTACTTTATCCCTTGAACACACCACCCTTCATCTGAGTACAGGTCTATATAGCAACCATGACTTCAAAAAGCCTCTTTTTCAAAGAGATTCTACTTTGCCACAGAGAGGTATTTGCTTTGTGTGTTTGTTTAATCTGATAAATATTTTAATTCAATAAACCTATAGAAAATGTGTTCCTGCTTCAAACAACTTTATTACTAACTAGAAAACATTTTGTCTCAAAGAGTAATAAAAACCCATAGAAAATCACTATATTTCTCATTATAGACTGGTATTTTGAACAAAAAAATACTCTATATGTTGTTTATATAATTTGTTTAAATCCAAGATTACTAAACTATAACAGAAATTATTATAAATTCCGAAACCAGAGGCTGTGCATTTGAATCAAGTGTAATAGGAGTAAGAAGAATGAGCAGAATTCATTCCTCTGTTTACCCAAGTTTTTTGGTTGTTGTTTTGTTTTTTTTAAAGATTTATTTGTTTGACTGCCTTATGAATATTGGGTTTTCCTGCCTATTATTATATATTTTTTCAATGTTTTGAAGTTTATTTTCAGTAGAACTGAGAAGATACAAAATCATACGTAGCTAAATTAAGACAAACAGATTTCTATATAATGATTTTCAAGAAAAATAAAGGCTGAGATTGAATTAATAAAATTACTGTTAAACTATACAAAGCTAACTTCAAAGATACTTTTAAACATATACCCCTTCTCCCATTTAGAAAATTCTCACAGATACTTTTTTTTTCATTCAGTCATCATTGTAATGATTATAATCCCCTCCACACACCCTTAGCTAACAATATTTAGAGAGGTATTCATTTTTAAAGCATTCTAATGCTGGCATTACTAATCGCTGTTTCTTTGCACCAAAACAAATGCTTGCCAAAATGCTCTAAGTTCCAAGCTACGTATTCTAAACACCAGATGTGTGTACTCGGAAAGATGGCATTTCAACTCAGTAAAAATAGTCATGAGGAATAAAGCACTCGAGAAGTTGCAGAATCTAGGAGTACAATGAACTACCCATCCCCATCCCCATCCCAGTCTCAGCTCCCAAACTAATACTGTTCCGTGTACTGTGATTTCTACACGTCACAACAAGGTTATGTCCAAGAACAGAAATTGCTCCACTCTCGTGATCCCAGCCACCAGTGCACTTCAGTTCCTTACAGTCTGTCCTCCTTACCTCTTTCAGAGAACTAGATTTGTTAGAGCAAAACTAATAGGTGGGTTCATGCTGATGGCAGGTAGCCACTGACATTGATCAAATTGCTACAGACATCCAATTAGCTAGAGTGAATCCTCCCCTCCATCCAAGGAGCAGTTGACTTGCCAGGCAACCATCTGGCAAAAAAAAAGTCCAGCAGAGATTACCATTGGGTATGTGGGGACCTTCACTCTTCTGAGAGGGATACTAGCCCTTACTTATTCTCCTCAACTGATTCCATAATTGACAGCTGAAAGGAGGGCGGAGGTAAGCAAGGGTGTTGCCACAGAGCTGTCAGCCACTTGTAGACAAGACTCTCAAGGCAGTAGAGGTGGGTGGCACTATGGAGATAAGCAATTCACACCTCCCACTCCCTAACTTGGAAACACAAGGTACTTTGGGCTCTGGAATTGGCCTCCTGCAGCTCTTCTGCTATGACTTGTGCTTATCCAATTGCTTCTGTGGGGTTGTGCCTTAAGAAGTGGCTGGATTTTGCCCTTTTATAGATCACAGGAAGACATTTGGTCACACACCCAAACAGGGATGATTTTCTAATGGATAGTCATAGGAATTTTATAGAGCTGTAAGAAGCCCGGAAATCCAGGAAAGGACTTACTCAAGATGACACAGATAGCTTGTAGAACAAGCTTAGAACAGGTCCCCTGAAGCAGTGTTTCTCAAAGTTGTAAAATCTGGATTCATGGTCAGAAACATATTTCATCTGATGACCAGGTCATTTCAGTGTAATATATATGAGAACCACCACTCATCTGTCCATTTGCCATACTGTCATGGCTTGTGTGTTGCTGTGATCCTGGAAGCTATGCCACTGGTATAGGGCCACCCATAAGGAGCTCTGTAGCGTAGTGGTTACAAATCAGGCTGCTAACCTCAAGGTCAGAAGTTCAAAACTACCAGCTGCTCCATGGGAGAAAGATGAGGCTTACTGCTCCCATGAAGATTTATAGCCTCGAAAACCCTGTACAGGGTGGCTATGAGTCGGAACCAACTCCACAGCACATAACCACCAACATGATGGAAAGATTTCAGCTGAGTTTTCCAAACTATAACAGATTAGGAAAAAGGGGAAATGGACTACTGTAATGTAGCACCAGAATATTGAATATTGAAACATGATGAAGAGCAACAAAATATTTTCGGATATCGTGACAGAAAATTAGCCCCTCAGGTTGGAAGGCACTCATAATCTGACTGGGGAAGAGCTGCCTCCTCAAAGGAGAGTTGACCATGATAATGAGAATGGAGTAAAGCATTCAGGGCCTTCATTCGATGATGGGGCACAATTCAAAATAAGAAGAAACAGCTGTAAACACCTATTAATAATGAGAACATGGAATGCACTAAGTATGAATCTAGGAAAATTGGAAGTTGTCATAAATGAAATGGAACACATAAACATCAATATCCTAAGCATAAGTGAACTGAAATGTACTGGTATGGGCCATTTTAAATCTGACAAACACATGGTTTACTCTGCTGGGAAGACAAATTGAAGAGGACTGACATTGCATTCATCATCAAAAAGAACATATCAAGATCTGTCTTGAAGTACAATGCTGTCTATGATAGGAAAATATCCATATACCTACAGGGAAGACCAGTTACTACTATTATTCAAATTTATACACCAACCACTAAAACCAGTGATGGTGAAATTGAGGAACTTTTTCAGTCTGAAATTGATCAAACATGCAGTCAAGATGTAGTGATAATTATTGGCAATTGGAATGCAAAGGCTGGAAACAAAGAAGAAATCGTTGGAAAATATGGCCTTGGTGATATAAACAATGCTGAAGATCACATGATAAAATTTTTCAAGACCAATGACTTCTTCATTGCAAATACCTTCTTTAAACAATATAAAAGATGACTATAAACATGGACCTCACCAGATGGAATACACAGGAATCAAATTGACTACATCTATGGAAAGAGACAGACATATTATCAGGAGGGACCAGTCACTGGAGAAGGATATCATGTTTGGTAAGGTGGAGGGTCAGAGAAAAAGAGGAAGACCCCCAGTGAGATGGATTGGCAAAGTGGCAGCATCAATGGGCTCAAGCATGGCAACAATTGTGAAGTTAGCCCAGGACTGGGCAGTGTTTCGTTCTGGTGTGTAGGGTCGCTATGAGTCGGTACTGACTCAGTGGCACCTAACAACAACAACAGCATGGAAAGAGACTGTGGAAAAGCTCCATATCAGTAGCCAAAATAAGGCCAGGGGCAGACGTGGAAGTGACAACTAATTGCTCATATGCAAGTTCAGGCTGCAGCTGGAAAAAATTAGAACAAGCTCATGAGAGCCAAAATATGACCTTGAACATATCTCTGAATTTAGAGATCACATCAAGAACAGAATTAGACACCAATGACCAAATACCAGAAGAGTTGTGGGATGACATCAAGAACATCATACAGGAAGAAAGCAAAAGGTCATTAAGAAGACAAGAAAGAAAGAAAAGCCCCAAAATGTATGTCAGAAGAGAAATTTAGAAGGCAGCAACCTGGTCAACTGATTGGAAGAGATCTATATTTGTGCCGTTCCAAAGAGAAGTGACCCAATAGAATATGATAATCATTGGACAATATCATCAACATCACATGCAAATAAAATTTTGCTAAATATAATTAAAAAACAGCTGCAACATTACATTGACAGAACATCCTGCCAGAGGTTCAAGCTGGATTCAGATGATGACGTGAAGCAAGGGATTTCATTGCTGATGTCATGGATGTTGACTGAAAGCAGAGAATACCCAAAAAAACTTATCTGTGTTTTATTGACTACACAAAGGCTTTCAATTGTGTGGATCATGACAAGTTATGGACAACACTGAGGAGAATGAGTATTCTGGAACATTTAATTGTGCTTGTGAGGAACCTGTATATAGATGAGTAGTCAGTTGTTCCAACTGAACAAGAGGACACTGAATGGTTTAAAATTAGGAAAGGCATATGCCAGGGTTGTATTCTTTCACTAAATTTATTCAATTTGTATACTAAGCAAATAATCTGAGAAGCTGGATTATATGAAGAACATGGCATCAGATATGAAGGAAGACTCATTAACAACCTGCAATTTGCAATCTTGCTAGCTGAAAGTGAAGAGGACTTAAAATACTTTACTGATGAAGATAAAAAACCACACCCTTTAGTATGGGTTGCATTTCAATATAAAGAAAACAAAAATCCTCACTTCTAGACCAATAAATCAAGATAAATGGAGAAAAGATTGACTGAAGTTGCCAAAGACTTCATTTTGCTCGAACCAACCATCAACGCTCATGGATGCTGAAGTCAAGACTCAACAAGCACGAGCAGTACCTGAAGACCAAGAAACAACAGCGGAAGGAGCGGCTGTACGCGTTGCGAAAGTATGCCATCAAGGCCTGAGCATTTTACATCAATAAACACCAAGTGGCTGACCCATTAAAAAAAAAAAAAGAAAGAAATCAAATGATTTATTGTACTAGGCAAATCTGCTGCACAAGGCCTCTTTAAAGTGTTCAAGAACAAAGATGTCAGTTAGAAGACTAAGGTACCTGACCCAAGTCATGGTATTTTCAACAGCAATGCATATGAATAATTAAGACCATAGAAGAATTGATGCATTTGAGTTACAGTGTAGGAGGAGAATATTAAAGTACCATAGATTGCCAAAAGAACAAACAAGTCTGTGTTGGAAAAAGTACAGCCAGAAAGATCCTTAGAAGTCAGGATGGCCAGAATTCATCTTTCATACTTTGGACATATTATCAGGTTCCTTTTATAGTTTATATAAATTCAAGTTAACAGTCTGAGATTGAATTTTTTTTTTTTTTAAGTTTTTATTGTGAATTGGGTGATAGTTTACATGGGAGAACATCAGCTTTACATTCATCCTATCATATTTCGTTTCATTGCAATGATTACAATCCCCTCTATGCATCATCATTCAACAGAACAACATTTTTGGGGGGTATACACCGAAGCACCCAGGAATATACAACCATTTAAACAACCAAAGGACGCACCCGGTAAGCCCGCTCCCGCCACCCCCCTCCCCCGCCCGGCTGTCAGCACATCGCCCCTCTCCCTCCCTGAGTCCAGAGTTCCCAGCCGCTCCATCTCTCCATGTCATGGTCTCTGCCTCCATCACTGGTGTCATTGCTTCTCTGGATAGGGTCCTGCACTCTGCTCTTCTCCCTTGATGGTCCCAGGATCCTCCACTCCTGGACTGCAAGATCAACCACTCCCCTCCTTTTGTTACAAAATGTCTACCTTTCCATTTGCAACATTCACAATCAGTCCTGATAGTAATTATTCACATATGGTCCGGAGGGAACAGTCGCTGGAGAAGGATGTCATGCTGGGTAAGATGGAAGGTCAGAGAAAAAGAGGAAGACCCCCCAACGAGATGGATCGGCCAAGTGGCATCATTAACGGCATCAAGTGTGGCAGCGGTAGTGAGGTTGGCCCAGGATCAGACATTGTTTTGTTCTGCTGTGCATGGGGTCGCTATGAGTTGGTTCTGACTCGATGGCACCTGACAACAACAACAACATTGAACTACAAGAGTCTTATCCCCATATCCTTTCACCAGTCCCATCTAGACAGGTTGGAAACCACTCAGTGGAGATTTTACCTTCCCCTGCACCCTCTGAAACTAGGCTCCCTCCTGAAAGCTTGTAAACCAGTCACTTCGTGCCTTTGTAGCCCCCCAATTTTGGGTAGCCAATGTCTAAGTTGCCCATCTCTGTCAATCCTGTGTACCAAGGGGGTGGGGAATGATTCTCACTGTAAAGATTTGTTTCCTCTTTTGAGCTACTACTTCAATAAGTACAGGTCAAGTTCATCAAATTGTAGTGGATTACTCTTTTTCCCCCCTCTTCTTTCTTCCTCTAGTAGAGTTCTGATCATACAGCCATTGAAACCAGGTCAAATGGGTACTATCTGCAAGTATGGGTGTTCTTGTGCATCTCCCCTCACTTCATATCAGCTGGACGCTTCATTCTCCGCTCTAGTCCTCTGTGGTCATGTCCCTGTCCAGGAGTCCCTGGGTCTTGCCACACAGCTGGCCAATCATGTCTCAACCTAGGTTAACAGGAGTCTTTTGAACATGGTCGGATTTAGCCCACAACTTCATGGCTGTTTTCCCCCCACTTCCCCTTATCGTTAGACCAACATGGTCACCAGCAAGACCACATGCCTGCTCGTGTATTCCCCTTGGAAGGGGGTTTGCCCTGAGGGGACCCAACCACTTGCCTTGATGGCTCCCCAGAGAACAACTTTACTGCTTGTTCTTATAGTAGTCAATCAGACTGCCACTATTGTTTTTTATTTTTCCTGCTGGTCTTTCTTTCAAGAAGTATTTTCTGTTCTAGCCACTCCAGGCTGGTCTGCTTGTCCTTTGAAGTGGAAAGTTCCCACCTCAGAAAATTCTGGCTGAGGTTCCGGATACACATTATGGTCTTATGCAATGCAAAGGCTCCACAGGAAGCCTCCTTCCCTTGTCAAGTTCTAGCCCCATTTTAGGTATTCCAATTATAGGCTGAAGATGGGCTAACAAGCTTTCTATGGTGATGTTTCTGGCTATTCCTTTCTCTCCACTTAAGTGTCTGTTTTAAAGTAGTAGGCAAGGGAAACCAAGATTCAAACGACAGCCAAAAAATTTAACATTATTTCCCCTCTTTTACCCATTCAGACCATGCCTCAATCCCTGTGTGCCAGATCCTTGTTGTTCCAAGGTCGAGCATACATCACTATTTACCTCTGTCCCACTTAGCCCATGCAAACCTGCCTAAATGTTCTCCCATCCACCTTGTTCTTCCATTCCCCTTCTTCTTCTAGTATATTGCCCCCCACCCCAGCATCCAAACTATCTTGTGTCTATTCCCCACCCTGTGCTCCACCTTCCCCTCCCTCCCCTTGTCCCCCCCCCCACATCCCAGTAACCAACAAAGAATTTGTTTCTTTTTTTTTTTTCTTTTTTAGTGTGGGTACCTTTTCTTAAGCTTTTACAATATGCAATATTTCTCCTTTTGTGACTGACTAATTTCACTCAGCATAATGTCCTCAAGGCTCATCTATGTTATGCGGTGGCTTGCAGCTTCCTTGTTATTCTTCAAGGTAGCATAATATTCCATTGTGTGCATGTAACAAAGTTTCTTTATCCATTTTTCCATTGAAGGACACTTAGGCTGTCTCCATCTTTTTGCTATTGTAAATAGTGCTGCTATGAACATTGGTGTACATATATCTACTTGTGTTACGGCTTGTATTTCTTGTGGATAAATACCAAGTAGAGAATTGCTGGATCATAAGGTATGTCTAGTGTGGCGCTGTGGGTTAATGCGCCAGACGGCAAAGCTGTTTGAACTGCAGGGTTGCTGTGAATTGGAATTGACTCAATGGCACTTAACCACCATCACAACTACATATATATAGTTTTATATATAGGTTTTATATATATATATGATATATATATATAATTGAAGGAGTCCTGGTATGACAATAAACACTGGACTGCTAGCCACAAGGTTAACAGTTCAAGTTCACCAGTCACTCCTTGGAAACCACTTGATGGGACTTAACTTATCATTGAAATGGAAGTATTACAACACAAGACCTTTTCCAGATGCTATGCTGCTTTCTTTTCTATTATTTTTTTAAGCTGGTTTTGACCTATTAAAATGGATTATTGTTGTTGTTAAGTGCCCTCTAGTCAGTGCTGACTCATAGCGACCTTGTATAGGGTTTCCGAGGAGTGGCTGGTGAGCTAGAACTGCTGACCTTTTGACTCAAATGGACCTTGCAGTCCAGTGCATTAACACATAGCAAAACACCAGGACTCCACAAATTGGCCTATGATCCACTAATAAGTCACAATTTGAAAAGCATATGGTAGTTTAGTGGTTACAAGTCAGGCTGCTCACCTCAAGGTCAGTAGTTCGAAACTACCAGAGGTTCCTCAGGATAAAGATGAAACTTTCTGCTCCCGTAATGATTTACAGCCTCGGAAACCCTAAATGAGCTACAACCAACTCCACAGCACACCACCACCACCACTACATGTTGTTGTTGTTAAGTGACCCTGTATAGTATTTTTGAGGGGTGGCTGGTGAGCTTAAACTGCTGACATTGCAGTTCAAATTGACTTTGCAGTCCAGAGGATTAACCCACAGCATCACACCACCACCACACACAACAACAAAAATTCCTTGTATCATTTCATACTGTGACATCCAACACACTTTTTTAACAATGAGGTAAAAATTTCTGAGACTAGGAGTAATTATTATTACTTTTAATTCAAAAAAGGTCTCATATTTCATGTAAAGCATTTTTGTCCAGAAGGCAGCCCACTCAATGAGTGAAGCTCATATAAAGTGTTTTAAACACTCAAAACCATACTCACTGCATCAAGTTGGTTCTGACTCATAGTGCACCTGGATGGGGTTTCCGAGACTGTTTAGTCCTGCTCAAATCATTCTCTATACTGCAGCCATACCCAGCATTTTAAAACACAAGTCCTATCATATCACTGGCTTGCATAAAAATCTTGAGCCCACCAATTGTCCATCAACATTTGCACCGTATTTACAATGTATCAAGCAGTATTCTAAACATGTTATATGTGTTTCATACATTAATTCCTCACAACAACCCTAAGAAATTGGGTTATCCTCATATTTATCTCACAGAGTGAGTAACCTGCCCTTAGGCCCTCAGTGAGAAAGATGCAGAGACAGGAATTGAACCCAAGCAGAGTCAGTGCTCTTGGTCAATGTTCCCTACTTCTCTAGGCAGTTAACAGTAAGTCCAAACTGCTTAAGATAACTTTCAAGGCCCTGCATTGCTGCTGTTGGATGCTTCAGCCTGCTGACCTGCAGATCTTCACACATGCTGTTCCCCGTGTAAACCGTGTGTCACTATCTGTGTTATCTCTTCTGCAAGTTTCACTTTCAGTCTGCCTTCATTCCCTCACACAATTTCAGATGTCCTTTGTGTTCCCATAGCACTTCCACTTTTCCCCCTTCTTTTCCTCTGTAAGTATTTACTGAGTGAACACTTACCCCATGCAAGAGGAAGTCCTGGTATGGCACTGTGGGATAACCAGTAGACTACTAAACACGAGGCTGGTGGCTCAAACTCCTCGGAAACCCTAGGTAGGGTGACTATGAGTCAGAACTGACTCAACAACACTGAACAACAACAGCCCCATGCAAGGAGATACCTCATACCTGTATGAACGCCTAGTTTTCAAGAGAGGGAGAAAGGGAGAGGTAATAAATAAATGATCAAATGATATGTAGGACGTGATAAGTATTAATCAAGAGAAAAACCAATCAGAGTAAGGTAAGTAGAGTGTACTGAGGAAAGGGGCATGCAATTTTTTTATATTGAAAGGTTCTTTAAACAGGTGACCACATCCCAGCAGAGATCAAAGTAAGTAAGTAAGAGACAGCCATTTGGCTTTCAGGGGAAGCAACAGTCCCTGGAGAAGGAACAGCCATAAGACAAGAGAGAGTGCTTGAGTAACAACAGCATGGAGGCCAGTGTAGCCAGACCAGAATTAGCTTACTAATTCTGGGTATCATAAGGAAATGAAGCCAGAGAGGTACAGAGGGCTTGTATGAAATGGGCTTGAGGGTTCTGAGCAGAAGAATGATGTATTAGTTTCTCTTGCTGGTGTAATTCCACTAACTTAGTGGCTTAAGACAACAAAATATATTCTCTTATAGTTCTGGAGGTTGGAAGTTTGAGTTGGTCTCACTGGGCTAAAATCAAGGTGTTGGCAGCAAGTGCTGCATTCCTTTCTGAAAGAGAATCCATTCTCTTTCCTTTTCCAGTTTCTAAAGGTCAATCACCACTCTGTTGGTTTGTTCCACTGTGGTCCTTTGTGTGCTGCTATGATGCCACCAGTATTTTAAATACCGGCAGGGTCACCCATGATGGACAAGTTTCAGCAGAGCCCCTGGACTATGATAAATAAGGAAGAAGGAGAGACAGACTACTTCTGAACATTTAGCCACTGAAAACCTTCTGAATAGCAGTTAAACATTGTCAGGTACAATACCACAAGATGAAAACATTATGAATAGCCCCAGAATATTGCAAGATATAGTGCTGAGACATCAGCCCCTCAGGTTGGAAGGCACTCATCATATGACTAGAGAAGAGCTGCTATCTCAAAGTAAAGTTCACTGTGATGACATGAATGGAGTAAGGTTTTCAGGACTTTCATTTGCTGATGAGGCGCAACTCAAAATGAGGAGAAACAACTGTAAACATCCATTAAAAATCAGAACCTGGAATGTACCAAGAATCTAGGAAAATTGGAAGTTGTCAAAAATGAAATGGAATGTATAAGCATCAATATCCTACGCATTAGTGAGCTGAAATGGACTGGTACTGGCCATTTTGAATTTGATAATCACATGGTTTACTATGCAGGGAATGACAAATTGAAGAGGAATGGCATACCATCCATCATCAAAATGAGCCTTTCAAGATCTATCTTGAAGGAAAACGCTGTCTGTGATGAGCTAATACCCAATAACCCTACAAAGAAGACCAGTTAATACCACTATTATTCAGATTTACTCACCAACCACTGAAGCCTAATTAAACAGTGACTTGGACTTAATACACCATTTTGACAGCAGATGGGGATGAAACAGGAGATGGGGAGAGAACATGAATTTATAAAGATTTCAAACGTGTAGCTATAGGAAAGCCATGAAAAAAACAGTAAATGTTAAAATTCAAACATTATAGTCCATCTTAGCTGTGGTTTGGATGCTGTGATGAGTGAAGCAGGCAGTAATTTTAGAAACTTCTGTGACCACAATGGAGGCAAAGAAGAGAAAAACAGATGACATCAGGCAGCTTGCGGTGGTGCAGAGAATACTCTAAAGCCTGAGTGTGAAGAGGGAGGGATTTTAGTCCCAAGCACTTATTAGCCAACAGACTGAGGTATTTATTTCATCTTTCTGAGCCCACCTTATCTATTTTATAGATTGTTGGAAGTGACACCGGGGACATGCCACAAACAAAGAAAATCCTTGTCCGCATGGAGATGACATTATAGTGGAAAGAGAAATGAACAAAAACAAGAACAATAAGTAAATAACCCCAAGAGTGATAAGTACTATAAAGAAAGATAAAACAGGGTGGGGAGTTATCATGATCATGGAGGAGATAACATTAGATAGAGACTTGAGTAAAATGAGAAAGCAGGATAAACAATAATCCAGGGAAAGGGCAATCCAGAAAGAGGAAGAGGATTTGTAAAGTTCTGGATGTGGGAAAGCACAGAGGCAGGAGAGTGGTGATGGGAAGGTGGGAAGGAGCCAGACCATGCAAATCCTTGCAGGCCATGGCAGAGGGCTTGTATTTTATTATGTATGTGGTAAAATATAATAGAAAAAAGTATGCAGCAAGCAATTAAAATAGTTGAAGGTGGTAATATGGCACCAGGCTCTGGAGAACACCTGCGTTGGAAGCTTGGCTGCACCACTTAACCTTGGGCAGACTACTTAATATCTCAGTGCATCAATTTCTTTACTTGTAAAATAGTAGCAGTAATAGTATCTTAGCATTGTTTTCAAGGTTAAATATTACATATATAATCTTTAGAACGGGTTTTGGAACAAAAGTGTTCAATAAATGCTATTATTATTATTTAGAGGTACAAATGTAAGGGTTTGAGATTTAGATATGGTATTAAATTTTAGGTATGGTACTTGCTGTTTTGATACAATGATTCTGTGTATTCTTTCCATCTTCTCTTGATGCATTCTGCATCATTCAATAATTTGCCCAGAGAATCTTTC
>NW_006408648.1:9500841-9503022 GCF_000296735.1 Chrysochloris asiatica | reverse complement strand
ACAACAACAACAACAACTTGTTGTTAAATGCCATCAAACCAGTCCTGACTCATAGTGACCCTGAATAGGGTTTCCAAGGCTATAAATCTTTACGGGAGCAGAAAGCAGCTTTCTCCCATGGAAGATTTAAACTACTGACCTTGAGTTTAGCAGTCCAGCTTATAATCCACTACGCTACCAGGGCTCCATACGGTACTTTGCTGTTATTGTTATGTGTTATTGAGTTGGTTCTGACTTGTAGCCACCCTGTATAGAGTCCATATGTAAAGTCAGATCTACCTCTAGGCTTTAGTTACATGAGCCATAAATTCCTATTTTGCTTAAGGATTAGATTTCTGTCACTTGTAACCAAGACTCCCTAGAGTAAACCTGCTATGAAAGACCTGCTCTGATTTTCTAAAGTATTTGCAAGCTTCTATAGCTATGTTGTTGTTGTTAAGTGCTGTAGAGTCAGATCCGACTCATAGTGATCTAGTAGACAACAGTCTTTATACACACACTATTTCAAGAATGAGAATTTTTAGTAAGTTAATACTGATGTTACACTATGGATAAAGATGAAAGTTAGAAATCAATTTTCAGGTTAACAGATATCTAAAGTTGTCTGTGATTGTTGTTAAGTGACAACGAGTCAATTCCAACTCATAACATCTCTGTATGAGGAGCTGCTGATGGGTTTGAAACACCAACCTTGAGGTTGCAGTCCAGTGCTTATCCTACAGCACCACATCAGGACTGCTGCTATAATAAATACACAAGTGGATATAGCTTTAGCAAACAAAACTTTATCTCTCACAATTTGGGAGGCTAGATGTTCAAATTTAGGCTGCCAACTCTAGAGGACAATTTCTCTCTCTGTTATCTCTGAAGGGAGGTCCTTGTCTCCTCCACTTAACATCTGTGAGCCTGGCATCCCTTGGAGTTTTCCATATGTCTTGGCATCAATCTTCCCCTGAGTCTAAAAGGTTTTTAGTGAAGGGACACCAAGAACCAAGGACACACTCCACTCCCAGCTCTTCTTTCTTGGTAGTATTGAGGTACCCCTCTCTCTGCTCACCTCTCTGTCCTTTTATCTCTTGTACCATAAAAGATGATGAGGCCACACCGCAGAGAAACTCACTTGACATCATTTACCAGGGCTGTGGCCTACCTAATGAAGGGTGCTGCAAGCCCACCAGCTGCTACTTGGAGACCCTAGAGACACGGTCACTATGAATACAACTGACTCAATGACACTTAACAACAATCCCACACGAAACCCCTTACCATGGATTGGCTTATCACATCATTGTTGCTGTAGTTAAGTACCTTCTAGTCCATTCTGACTTATAGAGACCCTATGTACAACAGAATGAAAAACTGCCTGGTCTTGCACCATTGTCATAATTACTGCTACGCTTGAGCCTGTTGTTGCCGCCACTGTGCCAATCCATCTCATTAAGGGGCTCTTTTGATCTGTCCCTTCACTTTATCAAGCATGATGTTCTTCTCCAAGGATTGGTCCCTCCTGATACTATGTCCAAAGTATGAGAGATGAATTCTGGCCATCTTGGCTTCTAAGGAGCATTCTGGTTTTACTTCTTCCAACACAGATTTGTTTCTTCTTCTGGCAATCCTGATACCTTTATATTCTTCTCCAGCCTCCTACCTGAAATGTATCTATTCTTCCAGGGTCTTCCTTATTCACTGTCCAACTTCCACATGCATATGAGGTTATTGAAAATACCATTCAATATGGGTCAGGCACACCTTACTCCTCAAACTGACATCTTTGCTTTTAAACACTTTAAAGAGATCTTGTGCAAATTTGCCTAATGCAATAATGCATTGTTTTATTGACTGTATTGATTTCTTGACTGGTGGATCCAAGTAAAATGAAGTAATTGACAAAACTTCAATCTTTTCTCCATTTGTATGGATGTTGTTTATTGGTCTAGTGGTGAGGATATTTGTTTTCTTTACATTGAGGTGCAACCCATTATGGAAGGCTATGGTCTTTGATCTTCATCAGTGAGTATTTAAGTCCTTTTCACTTTCAGCAAGCAAGGTTGTATCATCTGCATATCACAGGTTATTAATGAGTCTTTCTCCAAGCCTGATGCCACATTTTTCTTCATATAACACAGCTTCTCAGATTATTTGCTCAGCATACAGGTTGAACAAGTATGGTGAAAGAATACA
>NW_006408648.1:9498194-9498841 GCF_000296735.1 Chrysochloris asiatica | reverse complement strand
AAATGCCAAGCATGCCCTTCTCTTTTGGTTTTCTAACCCCAGATCTTTGCACATTTCATTATAATATTAGACTTTGTCTTCCAGAGCTGCCCTGTGAAATTTTTCTGTTCAGCTCTTTTAGCTCTTCATCTCTTCCATTTGCTTTAGCATCTCTACGCTGCATAGAAAGCTTTGTCTCTTCTAACATCCATTTTGGTCTTTTCTTTCTTCCTTGTCTTAACTTCCTGTATAATGTTTTTTATGTCATCCCACAATTTTTCTGGTTTTCCATCATTAGTGTTTAATTCATTAAATCTGTTCTTGAGATGATCTCTAAATTCAGGTGGGGTATGTTCAAGATCATATTTTGGCTCTTGTGGACTTTTTTCATTTTCTTCAGTTTCAGCCTGAACTTGCGTATGAGTAATTGATGGTCTGTTCCATAGTCTGCCCCTGGCCTGGTTTTGGTGGATGATATAGAGCTTTGCCACCATCTCTTACCACAGGTGTAGTCAATTTGATTTCTGTGTAGTCCATGTGTATAGTCAGTCATCTTTTATGTTGTTTTAAAAAGGTGTGTGCAGGAGAACAAACAAGATGGCGGATCAGGTGGACGTGTAGTAAAGAGCTCCGCCAACAACAACAACACAGAATACCCGACCAAGCAG
>NW_006408648.1:9446273-9494954 GCF_000296735.1 Chrysochloris asiatica | reverse complement strand
TATTCATCAGTAATTATCAATACTGATTATTGTTTGATCAATTTGAGACTGAAAAAGTTGGTGGAATTCTTCAATTTCATCATCACTGGGTTTAGTGGTTGGTGTGTAAATTTGAGTAACAATCCTATTAACCAGTCTCCCTTAGAGCCATATGGATATTATCCTATCACAGATAGCATTGTATTTCAAGACAGATCTTGAAATGTTCTTTTTGATGATTAATGTGATACCACTCCTCCACAGTTTGTCATTTCTGACATAATAAGCCATGTGATAATTCAGATTCAAAATGACCAATGCCAGTCTCAGCTCTCTAATGCGTAGGATATCGATGTTTATACATTCCATTTCATTTTAGACAACTTCAGATTTTCTTAGATTCATACTTCATAGTTCCATGTTCCAATTAAGAATGGATGTTTACAACTGTCTCTTCTTATTTTGAGTTGTACCTCACCAACAAATGAAAGGCCCGAAGGCTTTACTCCATTTGCGTCATCACAGTTAACTCTAGTTTGAGGCTCAGCTCTTCCCCTAGTTGTGTTTGTAGTTCCTTGCAATCTGAGGGTGTCATTTTCTGGTACTATATCTGACGATATTCTGTTGCTCTTCCTCACATTTCAGTATTCAATATTCTGATGCTATCTGACAGTGTTTCACTGTTATTCTTAAGGGTTTCAGTGGCTAAGCAGTCAAAGTAGTCCTCTCCTTCTCCAAGTCTGTCTTAGTCTGGAAACTCGGTTAAAATCTGTGCATTATGGGTGACCCTGCCGGTATTCAAAATATTCTTGATGTAGCTTCACAGCAATACGTAGTGCTACAACCTGACAGAAGAGTGGTGGCATCGCATCATAGGGATGGTGGTACATAATTACATAACTGCCAAACCACAGAGATTCATGCCAGGGGGCTTCAAAAAATTTGTGGAAAAATAGAATTAAAACATAATGGAAAATTTCCACAAACTTTTTGAAGCCCTCTCTTGTTTGGGAGCCCACAGTTCAATCCATGACAGCAAATCAAGCAAGGAACAAATTTTGTCAATATTGTTGCTAGCTACCTTTTCAGATCTACAGAGGCCTTCGTGTTGGAGGTACCTTCATTTTGTTGCTTCTCACTGTGGTTTCAGTCTCGGTAAACCCTAATACAAGGTGGTGCTACTCTCACTATCTTGGGGGAATCATAAAAAGGCATCACTTGTGAACAACACTTTTAAACAGTGAACATAATGTGAATACCTAAATTCTCCCTCACTTGCAGGATATTTAGCAAAATCTTATTACTTTCTGAATGTAAGAAGGAAATGATAGCGTGTACTTGAAGTAAACCAGATTAGGAACAATGTCATTCTAAAATCCAGCTTCCAACCAGTTAGCTTGTCACCCAGGTTTTTGCTGTTTTGGAATTGAGGAGCATCTGAGAACAAATTCTCTTCAAAACTGGATAAGATGCATATGGATAGTTCACTGCTTTCAAACAAGCCTACTCATATCAATATAGAAGTTGAAAGGAGAGGCAGATGAAAAATCCCTGGGAATTTTCAAAATCTTGGCAGAAATGTGTATCATTTGAGCAAAATTATGCAGGACACTACCCTGATGACAAATTAAGCTCACTAAAAAGGTTTCTGCACAAAGCATAGCATATTTTACCACCATTTGAAAAGTGTGTAACAATGTTTTTGTTTTTATTTTTAAACTTTCTAAATGCAAGCACTCAGTGTCTTCACTAACTTATTTTTGGTGATGAATACAGTCTTCTGACACCTTTCTCCCTGAGTAAAACCGACACATCTGCTGGAATTAATATTTTTATCTCCACAAATCCACTAAAAAAATTGAAAATAACATTGTGTTGTCTTGCTAACTAGCATTTGGAAGCAGACAGCTGCTCAAGTCAAACCTATTCTAGTCCTTGAGAGATGGGTCATGTCTAACAAATCCTAGTACCTTTGAATATTGTTAAAGCTCTATACAGGTTGGATAAGCTCAGATTAAATTAAATTGAAAAGGTGTTTCTGGGGTAGCCAAAATAGCATCTGTTGGAATCTACGAATATATATTGGGCTTGGCGATTTGACAAGTCAGCTTAGTCTCCAGGTCTAGAGAAAGAGGGAGGAGAAATGTAGCTGTAATGTTTTCTCACATCCAATCAAGAAATAGGTTCAAGGCACTAGAACTTAAGCCACCTTTCTTCTTGGTCCTTCCATCTACCCCTAGCTATAAATGGGCACTAGTGCTCCATCATCATGATTGGAATCACAGACTAATGCTTCACTAATCAGAATAGCTCAAGACTCAAAATCAATTAAACATTTGCTCTTTACTTTCCTATGTGTTAGAGACTATGAGGAAGAAAACATGACTAGTTTGAGAGAAGACAGGAAAACAAATTGCTATTACAGAGCAGATATGAAAAGGGAGAAATAAGTATAATGGTGATTCAGAGAGAGAAAAAAAAAAACAATCATAAGAAAAAGCTTAAGAATGAAGAAGGTGTAATTTGACCTAAAAGACAAGAATGGTAGTTGTTGTTGTTGTTAAGTGCCACCGAGTCGGTTCTGACCCATAGAGACCCTGTATAGGGTTTCTGAGGAGCGGCTGGGGAGCTTGAAAGGACCTTGTAGTTCAAACAGCTTTGCAGTCTGGCGCATTAACCCACAGCACCACACCAGGGATGATATTCAGAGAGAAAAGAAGGTAAGAAAGCAAGGGCTATGCTTGAGCTAACATAGCAGTCCAGTTTCATGCAAGCCTGGGAGATATAGACTGTATAAAAAACATGGCAGGAAAAGTGGCCAGGGACAGAACATAAAGGGAAACAGTTTAGATTATATTCTGCAGGTTGTAAGGAGCCAGGCACTTTTAACCTGAGAATATTTTAATGCATGGTTAAATTTGGTTAGAAACGGTAGTTAATGCCAGTAATAGGATGAACGTACATAAGGGTAACAGAGACTGAAGGAATGAGACAATGTGGAAAGTGGGTAGTAAAGGGCTAGAATAAGTGTAGTTAGAAAAGGATAAATGTAAGAAACACCTTGCAGGTAGTGTTGACAGAGGACTTGAAATATTTACTGATGAAGATCAAAGAACTACATACAGCCTTCAAATAAGGAATGGACCTCAATATAAAGAACATAAAATCTTTACAACTGGGCTAATAAATATCATTCTTTTTTTTTTTATGTTTTATTGTGATTTATGTGATAGTTTACATGGGAGAACATTAGTTTTACATTCATCCTATCTTATATCGTTTCATTGTTATGGTTACAATCCCTTCCATGCATCATCAACCAACCAAAGGGTATACACTACAAGCCTGCTCCCGGGTCGTCAGCACACAGCCCCTCTCCCTCTCTGGATCTAAAGTCTCCAGCTGCTCCATCTCTCCACATCATTGTCTCTACCTCCATCTCAGGCATCACTGCTTCTCTGGGTAGGGTCCCGATCTCTGCTCTTCTCCCTTGATGGTCCCAGGGACCTCTGCTCCTAGGCTGAAAAGTTAATCACTCCCCTCCTTGCTACAAAACATCTATCTTTACATTTCCAACCTTCAAAAGCAGTCCTGATAACAATTATTCACTATTATATCACGAGATGAATGCGCATTTCGTTTCATCAGCTCCGCCTACACAGATTGTATACTACTCAGTGGAGATTCTACCTTCCTTCACGCCCTCTGAATATAGGTTCCCTCTTGAAAGTTTGTAAGCCAGTCACTTTTTGCCTTGGAAGCTCACCCATTTTGGGTAGCCAATGTCCAAGTTGCCCATTCCTGTCTACTGTGTGTGTGGAGGGGGTGGGAATGATCCTTGCTGTAAGGATTTGTGCCCTCTTTTGAGCTACTGCATCCATAGGTGTAGGTCAAGTTCATCAAATTGTATCAGATTGCTCTTTTTTTCCTCTTCTTTTTTCTGGTTGAGCTCTGATCATCTAGTCATTGAAGCCAGGTCAAGTGGGTATTATCTGCAGGTGTGGGTGTTTCTTGTGCATATGCCCTCTTTTCTTATCAGCTGGACACTTCACTCTCCACTCTAGTCCTCTGTGGCTATATCAATGACTCTGGACCCAAGAGTCCCCAGATCTTGCCACACTGCTGGCCAACCAGGTCTTCACCCGGGTTCACAGAAATCTACTGAACATTGTAGGGCTTAGTTTGCAGCTTCATTGCTGCTTTCCCCTCACTTCCCCTTATCGGTGACGAGTGTGGTCACCAATCAGAGTGTGTATTACCATTGAGTCTTAGTCTTGGAAGGGGGTTTACAATGAGGGGACCCGACCACGTGCCTTGATGTCTCCTGGATAAATATCATTCTTGATGAAAGAAAAAAAAAGATTAGAGTTGTCAAAGACTTCATTTTGCTTGGCTCCACAATCACCACTCATGGAAGTGGTGGTGGTGGTGGTGGCTGTATGCTGCTAGTCAGTTTCGACTCATAGCGACCCTGTGTATAAGGTTTCTGAGACTACATCTTTGCAGGAGCAGAAAGTCTCATCTTTCTCCCATGGAGTGATTGATGGACTTGTACTGCTGAACTTGCGGTTAGTAGCCCAATGGGTATCCCACTAGCCACCAGAGTTCCTTGCTCATGGAAGTTGCTGTTAAGTGCCATTGAGTTTGTTCTGAATAATAGTGGCCCTGAATAGCATTTCCAAGGAGCGGCTGGTGGGTTTGAACTGCTGACCTTTAGAGTAACTCAGTCCAGTGCTTATTCTACAGCACCATACCAGGACTTCACTCATAGAAGTTGTTGTTGTTAAGTGACATCGAGTTGGTTCTGGCTCATAGCGACCCTATATAGTGTTTTCGAGGCATTAAATCTTCATGGGAGCAGAAAGCCTCACTTTTCTCCCATGGAGCGACTGGCAGACTCAAACTTCAAACCTTGTGGTTTGTAGTCCAGTGCTTATCACATGGAGACACCACTTATGGAAGTAATAGTCAAGAAATCCAACGATATATTGTATTAGGCAAATCTGCTGCAAAAGATCTCTTTAAAGTGCTAAAGAGCAAAGAGTTCACTTTGAGGACTAAGGTGCAACTGACCCAAGCCATAGTATTTTCAAATGTCTCATATGCACGTGAAAGTTGGATAATAAAATGAGGAAGACCATAGAATAATTGGTCTATTTGAATTATGGTGTTGGCAAAGAATACTGAAAGCACTATAGATTGCCAGAATAAGCAAATGTGCCTTGGAAGAAATAGTAAATGAGTCTTGGAAGAAGTAGATCTAGAATGCGCCTTACAAGTAAGGATGAGAGACTTCATCTCTTCTACTTTGGTCATGTTATCAGGAGGGACAAGATGTGGGGATGGGGAAATCTTGGTAAAGTGAAGGGTCAGCCAAAAAAAGACATACTAGGAAAACCCTGAATGAGATGATTTGGCATAGTGACAGCAACAAAGGGCTCAAATATAACAATTGTGAGGATATCACAGGTCTGGGCAGTGGTTTGGTCTGTTGTGCATCGGGTTGCTATGAGTTGGAACTAATCAACACCTAACAACATACATAGAGCTTAGTAACTGAGGGCAAGGAGGGTGTCAAAGATGATTTAGGGACATAGTGTGGTTGACAGGAGATACTGTTCCACAGTGTCATGTTTTTTTTGGTGGGGTAAGTTTATGAGTTTAGTTTTGTACACTTTTAGTTTACACAGAAGAATGTAAACTTAAGCTCTGCTTTTTCTCAGACATCCTTTTGAAAAGATATGCTTTGACTACAGAGATCCAAAAATAGTTTCTAGCTGTCTAGCTCTGTGCTCAAATGTTTTGTTTTTAGGGTGTTGGGATATTCCTTTTAAGACCTGCCACCTTCACTGTCCATAATTTCATTTAAGAATAATAAAGCGTGGCAACTTAAAACATTTTCCTTTTCTTTCTTTCTTTTTTTTACCATCATTAGATAATTTTCACAACTAAGAATTGGATATATCAACTTTAGTTAATAAGATGTGTGAACAAAGAACCATGAAGTTTCGGGTTCTAACCTAGAATTTACCCAAAGCCTCTGATCCTGAAAAAGATTTCTTAGTTGTTGTGCCATCTGCTTGGAAACTAATTAATGGTTTAAAAATAGACAATCTTTTTGAAGCAAATGACGTGAAAATGGAAAATATTAATATAGTTCTAAGCCCACACTATAGATAGCAATTGTTTTCTTAGGCATTGCATTAAGACCAAACTGAGATGAGATGTTTAATAAACATTATGTACACATTATAATTTAATTAGAGCTAAAGAGAATGTTACTTCAGAGAACAGGAAGCCATGTTATTGATTAGGCATTTATAGGTCACTTCAAATGGCTGTTGCTGATTTATGTTTAGTAATGTGTGTACTCAATTCTATATATACAATAGGTAAGCCTTCTTTTCCCATCTTACAAGTTTATACTAAATACTGGACTTTGAACCACAAAGTTAGCCGTTCAAACCCAGCAGTTGCTCCTTGGAGACACTAGATAGAGTCAGTGGGTCGGAACTGAGTCCATGGCACTTAACAAGAAGTTCTAAAAGACCTATAAACATATACACCATTGCTCCATACTAATGGATTTTCTACTTCCATTTTCTCCTTTACAATTAAATTTATACATGGAGCCCTGGTGGTGTAGTAGGTTAAGCTTGTGCTGCTAGCCACACGGGCAGTGAGTGACTCAAACCCACCAGCTGCTCTGTGGAAGAAAGTTGAGGCCGTCTGCTCCTGTAAAGATTCAGTTGATTCCACAGAGCAGCAGTGGGTTTGATTTTCTGGGTTTTCAAGTACATGCTGCCTACACATGCAGTATGTTTCCCCACCTACTCATTTTTCAACCCACTGTAATAGGATTCCACCTTTACAAGGGCAGTAAAATCAGTCTTAGCAACATCAGCAATCCAAGCCCACTGCCACCAAGTTGATGCCAACTTATAGCAACCCTGTATAGTTTCCGAGACTGTGAATCTTTACAAGTGCAGACTGCCTCATCTTCCTCCCATGGAGTGCTTATTCTACCATGCCACCAGGGCTAATGGAGACTTGGTCTATTTTCCCTCTAGGCAGCTGTTGTTGGCAGCCGCCTCTTTCTGGAAGCATTTCTTCCATGGATTCCATACTCGCTCGAGGCTTTCCTGTAACCACTTCCACGCTTTTTTTTTTGTCTCTGCTCAGCTCATCTGACACATTCTCCCTGGATGAATGGTCTTAGTTACTCCCTCATCTTCAATATAATCTATCTGCTGATGACACCAAATGTATGCTAAACCTAGACATGTTTCTTTGAGACGCAGACTTGACTATGAGGAATCATCTCCTGAAGTCTCAAGGAAACCGCAAAGACAAGAGATTCAAAATAGAACTCACTACCTTCCTGCCCCCAGTAGGGCTTTACTTGGCAATAATTCACAATGTACTTCAAACTGAATTTCTGAAATTCAACACTTTGGATTAGTCTTTGGTGTTTCAAAAAGACACCCCACCGACCACTTTTGAATTCTGTGGACCCTTCTGTTCTGCTTAGTAATAATTTTATGCTAGCAAACTGACACACTGCCAAGTCGATTCTCACAGTGACCCTATAAGGACAGGTAACTGTAACCTTTATAGAAGCAGACAGCCTGTCACCCTGCCACATCTTTTCCCTAAGGATTGGTTGGCGAGTTCCAACCCTTGACCTTTCAGTTAGCAGCTGAGTGCTCTAACCACAGTGCCACCAGGGATCCTGGTAGGTGACAAATTTTTAATTTGGTTTTAAGGGAAACTCTTAAGAATTTAAGTAGCAAAATCTTGGTAGCTATAATTAGCTCATCTTTCTCAGTATAATGTACCAGAAAGATCTCAGAATGGCTTTAGAGGTTAAGAATATTTCTTACTCCTTCATTGTTCCCCCAAAGCAGTGCTCTCTGCTCCAATGCGACTAAGTATTACCATCTTCAAAGTCAGGAAAGGAGTCTTAATATACATATCTCCAACTAGCCTGGCACAGTGCCCTACAACAAAGTATGTGCTCATTTTTCAGTTGTCATTTTCACATAGGCAGATAAAAAATAAGTAAATTCTATTTTTAAGTAACTGTTTATATAAGAAATACTTCAGAGACCAGGGAGTGTAACTAAACAAGTACCTTTCTTCTTCCAATGTTTATTAACTCTGTTATTGGTAACATATTTTTTTTTTTCTTTAGAATGAACCATTTTACTAGGATAAGGCATAATGTAAAACTACTTAAAATCCTTCTGCTGAAACAGTGATGTTAGATGATAAGATTCAAAGATCAGCTTGCACAATGCTTTTCCATTTCTGGTCAAATCTGTCATCTTCCAGAAAGAATTAAACAGAGGGGAACAATTCGTAGAAGCTCCCATGTCAGCAATTCCCATTGGTTGTTGTTAGGTGCCATCAAGCCGGTACCAACTCATAGCAACCCTATGCATAACAGAACTAAACAGTGCCCAGTCCTGGGCCAACCTCACAATTGTTGCCTCGCCTGAGCCCAGCGATGCTGCCACTTTGTCAATCCATCTTGCTGGGGGTCTCTGAGCCTCCATCTTACCAAACATGATATCCTTCTCCAGCGACTGGTCCCTCCTGACAGTATGTTTTAAGTAGGAGAGATGAAGTTTGGCCATCCTGACCTCCAAGGAGCACTCCGGCTGTACTTCTTTCCAACACAGATGTTTGTGCTTTTGGCAGCCCATGGCACTTTCAATATTCTTACCACCATAACTCAAAAGCATCAATTCTTGTATGGTCTTTCCTATTCACTGTCCAGCTTTCACATGGGTATCAGGTTATTGAAAATACCACAGCTTGGGTCAGGCACACCTTAGTCCTCAAGCTGACATCTTTGCTCTTCAACACTTTAAAAAGGTCTTGTGCAGCAGATTTGCCTAATGCAATACATCGTCTAATTTCTTGACTGTTCAAAGCGAGAGGACTTATTTACTGATGAAGACCAAAGAACAGTCTTCAGTATGGATTGCATCTCAATGTAAAGAAAACAAAAAATTCCCATTGGCAGAACTCACTTGGCAGACTATTAGAAAAAAAATTCAGGTTGGGCAGTTGAATTAAAACCATGACTGAACACTTGCCAAATCCACCCTCAACTTACCTACTCTCAGCATTACCTCCTCCAAATAATTCCTCAAATAAAAGACTGGATGAGTCAAATCCAAATTTAAAGCACTGTAGCCAAGAAATACACTGCCAGGGCAGTTAACCAAGGCGTGGTTATGTGAGCCACAGATCAGAGACACTTGCTATCTGCTCTTATTTTCCCAACGAGCTGCAGATGTGCTTATCAACAAGCCACACCAAGAGTTGGTGGGGATGTTCAAGACGTTTTGGGAAACTACTTAGAGAAGCAAGTCTTGGAGCAATAGTTCTATCAATACAAACCACAGCAGTTCATGACCCACATCAAGTTGCATCAACTACACCCTCATCTGGTCCTGGATACATAGTTTACAGTTTTTTTGCATAAATTAGCCCAAATTAAAGTCCTATGCTTGGCAAATCACATGCAATCCATAGACTTGTGCATCTATTGCTACCATACCTTCTCTCTTCTATCCTCCAGAAGGAAGTTCAACTTTCATATCACTTATAAAGTGCTGGCAATACATACTACTCTGCAGAGTTGTTGTCAGGAATGGATCTAAGGAATCCAACTTAATGCTGAGCAAGAATGAATAAAAGGTTCTCCATAAACGGTGGTTGTTGTTGTTAAGTGCCATTCAGTAGGTTCCAATTCAGTGACCCTGTATAGGGTTTCTGAGGAGCAGCTATTGAGTTTGAATTGTCGACCTTGCAGTTCAAACTGACTTTGAGGTTGAGTGCTTATCCTACAGCGCTACAGAAGGACTCCATACCCATAAATGGTATATATTGATATTATTTCTACTACAAACTCACAAAACTAACTACTTTTCCATAATGTGGTCCAAGATCCACTCCTGGCCAAAGGAATATGGTCTTGAGATAGCTGGGCAGCAAGAAAACACAATCTAAACACAGGCATATTGTTGTATTTTATTACTTAAATGGAAAAATTGTAAGAAAAACATTTTAGCAGTCTAAGGAAAAACTGTATTGCACTTTTAAAAGCTATTTTTATAACAACCCATTTACACACAAGTTGGTGGTAGTGTGCTGTGGAATTGGTTCTGACTCTAGAGACCCTGTATGGGTTTCTGAGGTTGTACATCTTTACGGCAGCAAAGTCTCATATTTCTTCCGCGGAACTGCTGGTAGTTTTGAACTGCTGACTGTTGAGATTAGCAGCACGACTCATAATCACTACACTACCAGAGCTTCTTATTTATACATGAGACGGATATTAAAGATCCACCTCTGTTGAATCTCAAATGGAATAATGAATAAATAGACAAGATAACATCGAAAGAGTTAATAAGAGGAGGTGATATTGATAAAAGTATACAGTAAAATCTATTTTGGCTAGAACATTCATGTAACTTTCCAAAGGAAAACTTAACTTGAATCATAAAGGTTCATTTACTGTATAGTCTAATACTACATCAAGTCATGACTTGGAAACATTTTTACTTGATGACAAATGACCAATTACCTAAAATCCTACTGAGCATGTTACTTGGTATATCTTATTTCTCTGGGATAATTTCTACTCTCTGAAATCAGGAATGTCAGTTTCCCTGTAATTTAAGTTTCAAGAAATAGTTCATAGGAAAAACAACAATCACTTGTTTAAAAGTCTTACTTTTCCTCAACACCCATGGAAGCAGCAGTCAAGAAACCAACATATTGGACTGGGTAAATCTGCTGCAAAAAGCCTCTTTTAAAGTATTAAAAAGCAAAGATGTCACCTTGAGGACTAAAGTATGCCTGATTCGAGTCATGGTGTTTTCAATCACTTTAAATGCATGGGAAAGCTGGATAATGAATAAGGATGATGGAAGAATTAATGCATTTGAATTATGGTGCTGGTGTAGAAAACTGAAAACACCATGGACTGCCAGAACAGACAAATCTATTTTAGAAGTACAGCCAGAATGTTCCTTAGAAGCGAAGATGTTGAGACTCTGTCTCTTGTACTTTGAACATGCTATGAGGAGGAACCAGTTCCTGGGTAGAACACTATGCCTGGTATAGCTCTGGTCAGTGAAAAAGAGGAAGACGCTCAAGGAATTGGGTTGACAAAGTTACTACAACAAGGGGTTCAAGAAAAGTAATGATTGAGAAAATAGAGTAGGACCAGGCAGCACTTTGTTCTACCTAAAGTTGCTATGAGTCAGAACCAACTCAATGGCACCTGATAACCTTCTTATTGCATAGCAGTTACTTCTACAAATAAAGAGAAGCGGTATACTTTCTGTGAGAGCACAGACTGTGTATATACACACATACAGGTTTCATCCCTGAATCTCTTCATAGAGGTTGGATGACATTCTAAATTCAGAAAGCAGAGATAAACATTGTTGTTTTATAAACCAGTGAGCTTCATGAGAATAATCCACCTCAGTTCAGAAGTACTTTGCAGTCCATAGAAAAAAGAAAAAAAGACATTCTAATAGCAAAAAAATTCTCCCACTTTTTATTTATTTTGACATACTGATATTTCCATAAACTTGCAAGTGGAAGAAATGTTGCTCAGTAAAAGCCATTTCATATATACAATATACATAAATCATTTAAAAAGTCTGTTTATATAATGGATTCTTTTGATACAAATAAAATTTAAGATACAAATAAATTGACTAGAAATGAAACCATCACTAAACCAAGATACAGAGGAACTGCACTTCGTTTCTGGAAAAAAGCCAAATAATTCTTAATGTGTTAGAAGAATAAAGTTCATTTGCTATAGTATACATTGTCATATTCCCTTAAGGCAAGGGCTATTAGTTTTTTATATTAAAACATGTTCAGGCTTACTTCAGTGTACATTCAGGAACTATAATCATACCACTGGTTGCACACAATTCTCTCATCATGCAAAAACCAGTTTGTTTTCTAAGATCTAATTAAGTCAAACAATAAACTCATAATAGCAATGAAATTAGCAAGCTGTAAACCAGGGGAGGTGCAGACATTCAGAAGTTGAGCTGTACTTCCTGTCTATAGTACTGCTGTTACTTCATCTATTTTCTCCATAAATTAGAAAAGCTAGTAGGCATTGATGGTCAAAATAAGAATTTCATTGTTGTACCAATGACAGAGTTAAATGAGAGAAAGAAGCATTCCTAATGAATTGACAATCTTTAGGATACTTTATAAAGGTAAATAAATGTGTGTATGTGTGGAAAGGCATGGGAAACACAGGCAGAGGTAAAGACAGATATATAAATGGGAATAATACTAAGATAGTTACTTTAAAATGATATTTGTTTTTTAAAAAAAAAATGTATTTGAAATCTGCCTATTTATAGTGTACAAAAAAACAACAACAACAAAACAACACAGCAGACTTTATCATACAATAATTTATTTGTGGAAAAGCTAGTTTTAATGAGAAAAAGTTCAATCCTTTCCTTATAAACACAAAGAAACTCAATGAGAATTTAAAAGGTAGTAGACCAAGAAAATACAATCTCTTATAAGCCTTTTCAATTAAACAGACTACTCAAGTTGAAGACAAGTGTTAAGATACCTTTTAGTCTGATTCTTTATTGTCCTATACAACCTGTTGTTCCAACTTGTTTTTGATTAAAAAACAAAACAACTTTTTATAAGCGCAACCAAATCTAGGAGAAAATAAATTAGTACCCCTGCCCCTCCAAAAAGATAGTTTAACTTTTAAACCATAAAAAGCTATATCATATCTTATACAAATTAACCAGTGTTCTTATAAAAGTAATGTTGTTTTGGACTAATGACATTATGTTATATTTGTGAAGTACTAGGCACAAGAATATATGTATCAATTAGGCATTTTCAGTCTAATCAGTCTCTAAGGTTACCATTTAATTCTTGGCAATACAGTATAACTGGTATGTGATTTCAGTACTGAAGTCATGAATTGTACAGAACAAGAAGCATCGTTTGTATTATAGTTAACAGGGTTTGTATTTGACAATTGCAGTGTTGAACAAATCTCTTTTATGAACTATGATTTGTTTTGCAGTTGGTCACTTGTAGTAGATCCTGCAAAGACAAAATTAAAAAGTCAATATTGTGTATTTCCAACTTTGGAACTACCCAAGTTCCGTGCCATTGCGATGGACGACAAACATAAATATTCAAAATACAAACAAGGTAAGTTACCATTTCATACATGCTAATAAGAAAGAAACAGTATGTTCCCTAAATATTCTAAAGAGCAGAACAGAAACATCACTTGATAATGGAAAAAGTAGGTTTCAGGCTGAACATTTCTGTGAATAAATCATAGGTAGATAGATAGGATTTTATAATAGACAACTATTGTTAAGTGCCTTCAAGTGGATTTCGACCCACAGCGACCCTGTATAGGGTTCCCAAGGAGCAGCTGGTGAGCCTGAACCATCAACCTTGCAGTTCAAACTACTTTGCAGTCTGACGCATTTGGCACAGCACCACACCAGGACTCTAAGCACTAAAAATAAGCTTTACATTTATTATCTCAAAACTATAAGTAAGGTATGATGAGGGGAAGAAGGGGAGATAGTATAGGGGAGAAATCAAGACATTCCTGTTTTTTGTTTTTTCTTTAAACTGGTTTGATTTCATGTAATGGCTTTAGTTTATTTAATATGTATGTACTTATGTATAATACATTTCCAGGTTTTAAACGTTTATACCTAAATAAACTTGACTGTAACTTTACTTTCAAAACAATAACAACAACAAAAAGACTATAAGGTTATTTCTCAGTGTCCAAACATGCCACTTCTTCTATAAAAATAAGAACCAAACAGATGGGGACAGGAGAAGAACTTCAATACTCACAAAAGTAATGAGGTCCTGGAGATTTTGGGCAGGAGGATAAGTAAGGATTTTACTTCCTTAAGACTGTTATACTATCTTGCCTTCTTATCCTTTCAGACTTCATGATGCTAAGCTATCCTATGTAAAGAATACTTCATTTCCAATGGGGGGGGGGAGGTGAGGGGGAATCAGCCATGGCGCTAGTAAAAATTTCCATTGTCTATTATACTTAAATCAAATGAAAAAATATGTTATATGTGAAATCATGTTTTATAAGCAGAGATGGACAAAAGACCTGAGTTATTGTTTAAAAACCCATGACTGCAGAGAAAAAGAAAAGGAAAAGACATCCCTTTACTATCTGGCACAGAGGTGCAAGGACAAATTTTCAGTGTCAACTGAGGTTATTCCTAGTGTTTTGCTACAGTCACTAAGAGTTGATTCTATAAGTCTAAGTAGAAACTGGTGAAAAGTTTGAATCAAAGTAACACTCTGAACACATGAAAAGAAACTACCAAAATATAGGTAAATAAGGAAAATTAAGATCCCAGGGCAATTAGGAGATAAGTCACCAAAAAAAGTGTAATAGATATAAAAAGAGTGCGAGAACGAAGCTGTAAAACAACAGCATAAGTAGACATTTATTCAAGTTAAACATGAGGGGACTTCAAAAAAACTCAATAGAAAATATAATGGAATTTTATAACCAATTTTTTGAAGTCCCCTCACTTTTAGTACATACAATGAAATGAAAATGCTACATAAAACAGTGTAAAAGGCTAAAGCATAACATGGAATAACAAAAAAAACCTGTGATCTTGACACTATGAGACAGTGACTCATCAAGCTCTCGGAGACATCACTCATATTCATACCAGAACAATGCAGTAACTACTTTTCTAAGGTTTAATCATATTAAGCAAAACTAATAAAAGAGGAAGCTATACCTTCACTAAAAAGTACCACTTTGCAAGCACAAAGAATGACTAATGGGCACAAAAATTTCATTAGTAGTACAGAAGATTAACCTTCACTGAGTATCAGAGTAACAATTTATTACAAATAAATAAAATATATTTTTTATGAATCTGATCAAGAATTGCTAGGTTGCAGAGACTGCCAAAAAAAAAGAAAAAAGAAAAAACAAGCAATCAAATAATTTGTCCATCAACATTCAAAAGATTCTATACTGGAAAGATATGATGTACACTGGGCCTTAAGGGATTTCAAAACAAATTTTCCATATTGAAGATGTTTCTTTTTCAAAAGTTTAAACTTTAAATTAGATTGATGTGACTAATAAAATATGACCCAAAACAATGAAAACAAAATAGACATAAATGTCTAAAGACAAACCATTAAAACAGACCAAAAGTCTTAAACAATAAAAATATTATTTTGAAACAAGGGTTGGGATTTTAGAAAATTTTGGCATAGTAAATAAGTTATTTCAGCAAAAATTTCTGAGGTCCTTCACAAGTTAAAAGCAAAATAAAAGATATTATTTTAAGCACTAAGGATCACAAGTCCCTGGAGCACAGCATCATGCTTGGTAAAGTAGGTCAGCGAAAAACAGAAAGGCCCTCAAAGATGGATTAGCACAATGGCTGCACCAATGGGCTCCAACAAAGCAACAGCTGTGAGGATGGCAGACGACAGTGTTTTGTCCTGTTATACATAGGGTTGCTACGAGTAGGAACCAACTTGACAGTACCAAATGCAAGGTGGCTTCAAAAAGTTTGTGAAAAAAATTCCATTATCATTTTTTTGGGAATATGAAAATTTATTATCATTACTTTTCAACATCAAAATTTATGATGTTGGCCTTTCTTTCTTGCCTTTTGTATACGGCCAAAACACAGATGCTGACTACTCTGACTACCTTAAAGCAGACGCCAGGAATGCCACCAACTGCATGACCTTTGTGACCAAATCCAGCAACTACAACATTGTTTTCCTTGATAAAATTCAAGCAACCATAGTTGGGTACAAAGGCTGTGCTTTTCTTTCCATTCTTGATGAACTGGACTCTGACATAATTCCTAATGACAGAATTTGGCTGTTTGGCTTCAACACCCACTTTTCTAACACAATACCCTTTGTATGGGAAATGCCTCCAAAGGGGGTGGCTTTCAAAGCTGTGCCCAAATAAGTTTCTTTGTACTGTTTACCAAGGCATTTTTGGTTCTGTTGGTGGCTACAGAGCTTGCTGGCTGGCAGTATGAAGACCTCAATACTTGCCCATGTTGGCAATGCCAAGGCACCCAGAAAAAGAGCACCAGTCTCTTTTAATACAATTCTTACACAAACTTCTTTTGAAGCCCCCTAGTAACTAACAACAAGGAGAGCTCTGGTAGCATAGTGGTTACGACTCAGGCTGCTACCCTCAATTTCAGCAGTTTGAAACTACCAGCCGTTCCTTGGGAGAAAGATGAGGCTTTCTGCTCCCGTAAAGATTTACAATCTCGGAAAACCTATATAGGGTCACATGAGTCAGAACTGACTCCATGGCACAATACCACCATAACCACCAGTAACTAACACCAGAGTCTTGATATTTTCAAAACATCTAACCTTGATTTGATTCATCTGTATTCATCCTTTCTCCATCTGTAGCCTCTAGCATTTCTTCATCTTCATCCTCTTCATCATCATGCAGGTCTTTTGAAATTAATTGTCTAGCTAATTTAATATTCAGTCCTTCATTGTAGTGAAGCTTTCTTTTCATTTCAAACTGTCGCTTTTTTTCTATAAGATAAAATAAGAGATGCTTAGAGTCTTTAGCACAAGAATTATCAAATTACAGCCCAAGCCTGTTTTGTAAATAAGTATAAAGTTTAACTGGAACACATTCATGCTCATTCATAGTTACTTTTGAGCGCTGGTATGGCACTGTAGGATAAGCACTGGACTGGTAACTGCAAGGTTATCAGTTCAAACCCACCAGCTGCTCTCAGAAACCCTATACAGGCTCACTACGAGTCAGAACTGACTTAGCGACACTGACAACAAGAAGACTACTTTTATGCTCAATGGCAAAGTTGAGTAACTGAACCTAAAATATATGCTATCTGACGCTTTACAGAAAAAGTTTGCTGACCTCTGCTTGAGATGGTTCAAATTTGTATCTATTAAATAACAAGACAGATATTATTTGTGAAGAAAATTTGAAAATATGAAAAACGTATCCAGAAAAAGCTGTGAGGTGAAAAAGCAACCTATAATACCATATATACAATTTAACCAAAGGCAAACCCTGAAAGTTTCCCTGGTGGTACAATGCTCAAGCACTCAGCTGCTGAAAAGTGGCAGTCTGAACCCACTCAGCACATGGAGAAAAGACTCGGTGATCTGTTCCAGTAAAGATTATACAGCCAGGGAAACCCTCTAAGACAGCTCTACTCTGTCACACTGGGTTGCTAGGAGTCAGAATTAACTTGATGGCACACAACAACAAGCCTGTGTCCATGTGTGCACACACAAATACACACAGAAAATAAGACAATTGTTGTTAAGTGCTGTAGAGTTGGATCCGAATCATAGTGACCCGGTACAGGGTTTCTGAGCAGCGGCTGATGAGTTTGAACCACCGACCATACAGTTCAAACCAACCTTGAGGTTGAGTGCTTATGCTATGGTGCCATATCAGGACTCTAACAATTGTGGCTAATTCTGGGCCAAGGAATTATGGGGGTAATTTTAATTTTTCCAAGTTCTTATTTTTATTATTAAAAACAAATTTCTTTTAAAATGATCAGTATCCATTAAGAGACTGCCATGATTTCAAACATTTCCAGCTGAAAACATAACCTCAGGATTCCCCAAAATTTTAGAACCTAAAAATTTCCAGAAAAATTTTAAGAAAAACCTGTTGTAAAGACATGTAAAGTAATTTTAGATTATTTTTTTCTTTTATAGTCTTCATAATAGAAATATACAACTGGTAGAAATTCAACAAACTGATATTTTATTAATATATGGTACTTTGAAAAGCATTTTTATGAAGAGGAAATAATCATATGATTTAAAATTTCTTGGACCAGTAAAAAAAAAAAAAAAGAAAGAGGTCCACATAAAATTGCCAATTGTTTGTTCTGTCATTTAAGAGCATTAAAATACACTCACCATTGTTTTACTAAAGTATCTATAAAATATTTTAAAAATTAAACAAAGCTATATCTCAAAATAAGCATCAACCCTTTAAATTAGTTTTCAGAAAAAAATTCAGTACCCTTTCATTTTATTCTGATAGACACTAACGTCACAATTTCATTTTTCAAGTGAGTGGATTTTATTTCAAGTCTAAAGGCGATTCAAAGTACTTTTCAATATGACTTAATTCCCTAAATTTTTTTTTTTTAAAAAACCATCAGCTATTCTTATATTTTACAAACAGTTATGTGTAATTCATGTCACTACTGATCATTTTCAGCCTCTACTGGAGTTAGGACAGGGGAAGATCTGTCAACACATACACACTTGCTTCACAGCATCAGGATGGTGTCTGGCATTTCTCTTCTCCTCTACTTATAAATTAGTCTTCTGCAATCTATTTTGTTTTTTGAGGGTGGCTCATTGCGAAGGGAAGTGAAATAAAGAAAAGAATAAAAAGGCTAAATTCTCAGGACTAAATTTTTACTGATGTCTTTCAAAAATAATGGTTCTACAAGTTCTGGCGTGATGCTGTGGGTTAATGCTCTGGACTGCAAAGTCAATTTGAACCGCAAGGTTGATGGATCAAATTCACCAGTTGCTCCTCAGAAACCTATATAGGGTTGCTACGGGTTGGAACCAACTCGACAGCACTGAACAATAATAGCAACAACAACAAATACCTAGGAGTCCTGGCGTGGCACCATAAGATACGCATTGGGCCACAAGGTCAGTTTGAATCACAAGGTTGGCGGGTCAAACATACCACCAGCTCCTAGGAAACTTATCAGGCTGCTATGAGTTGAAACTGCTTTGATAGCGATCGACAACAATAATAAAATTACCTCTAAATGCCATACATAAATTTACTAAAAAGGTAACACTTTTTATTGATACAAAAGTCACATATTCATGACAGAAACTAAGAAAACAAAACAAAAAAACAATTTTAATATCCTTAGTCCACAATTATCATTAACATTATTTTAAGATTCTAGATTTATTTCCAAATATATATTTTATAAAAGTTAATCATATAAAAGGAAATGTGGATAGGTCTCTTGTGATACAATGGTGAGTAATTGTTATCAGGACTGATGGTGAGGGTTGTAAATGTAAAGGTAGACATTTTGTGGCAAGGAGGGGAGTTATTAACTTTGCAGTCTAGGAGCGAAGGTCCCTGGGACTATCAAGGGAGAAGAATGGAGAGCAGGACCCTACCGAGAGAAGCAGTGATGCCTGAGATGGAGGCAGAGACGATGACGTGAAGAGATGGAGCAACTGGGGGCTTTAGACCCAGAGAGGGAGAGAGGCTATGTACTGACGACTGGGGGTAGGGGTTGAGGTGGGGGGGAGTGGCAGGCTTGTAGGATATATCCTGTGGTTGGTTGATGATGCATGGAGGGGATTGTAATGATGGCAATGAAACCATATACGATAGGATGAATGTAAAACTAATGATTCCCATGTAAACTATCATATAATCCACAATAAAACAATAAAAAAAAAAGTTAATCATATATTGCTATGTTGGTGTGTTCAGTGCTGCCAACTCATGGCAACCCTGTATATAGAAGAGTTTCTGAAGAGTGGCTGGTGTGGTGAGTTTGAACTGCTGACCTTGCAGTTCAAACTGACCTTGAGGTTAAGTGTTATCCTATGGTACCACACCAGTACTACATATATAGTTATGTTGTTGTTAAGTGCAGTGGAGTCGGTTCTGACCCATAGTGACCCTGTATAGGTTTCTGAGGAGTGGCTTACGAACTTGAACTGTTGATCTTGTGATTCAAACCGACTTTGCAGTCCAGTGTATTAACCTACATCACCACACCAGGACTCGATAAATCGCTATGGTGGTGTGGTGGTGGTAGTAGTGTGCCGTGGAGCTGGTTCCGACTCCTAGCAACCCTGTATAGGGTTTCCGAGGCTGTAAATCTTTACGGGAGCAGAAAGTCTCATCTTTCTCCCAAGGAATGGCTGGTAGTTTCGAACTGCTGCCCTTGAGGTCAGCAACCTGACTCATAACCACTACGCTACCAGAGCTCCTTATATATTGCTATAGAGACTGTTTTTCTTTTTTCACTCAAAATACAGTAATGGCAACCCTAACATCCCCAGTTTACCCAGGGCCATTTCAGCTTATGCCTACTGTCAGATGTAATCATTCAGATGTAACTTTTTAAAAATGCTCCAGTTTAGACAGTAGTAACATAGATGAACTGTGAGGTGCAGAAAGCAATTTGGCCTTTGTTCTCAGTTCCTGAGTGAGAGCAAGACTACCCTGAGGCTAAAGAGTGGAGGCTGTCCAGACCAAGAAGGATCACCTGGAGGCTTCATGTGGACAATCATGACCATGTGGGAAAGGTAATAAAAGTCCTAACCTAAGGCTCAGATGAGCTTCCCAGTTGGTGAGAGCTTCCTGTTTGGTGAGAACATGTGCTCTTGGGAGGAGGATGTGTTCCTTGGGAAGGAGACGATCCACATTTCAACTTTCTCAGACATTACCCTACATGTCTCTTCATTTGTAATCTTTCTGGTTGTCATAAACCTGAAGTTGTAAGTATTGTTACTCTCTGTAAGCTTCTGTGAGTTACTTAATTATTGAGCCCACGGAGTCCTGGTGTGGCACTGCTGGACTGAAAGATTGGTCTGAACCGCAAGTTTGGCGGTTCAAACTCACCAGCTGCTCCTCAGAAACCCTATACAGGGTAGCTATGTATAGAGGCTATCGAGGCTGTTTTTCTTTTTTCTATGTATAGAACCAACTCAGTGGCATTTAACAACAAACAACAACATTGAACCCAAAGAGGCAGGTGGAACCAACAGGTCAGAACTTGAGTGTGTCATGTAGACTACCAACCTGGCTGGCATCCTGAGGGAATAGTGGAAAACCAGTTCAGAAACTGTGACCAGTTGAGGTGTCAGATGGGCTCTCCAAGCTTGTAGTTGGCACGTGTGTATTTGGTAGAATGGTTGTGTTTTTCTAACTTGTGAGCTGACCTAGTCTAGGTTAGGTGCACGGAAGTGAACTATTATATGGTCTTTCTAAGAAAAATCTTGTAATGTCCACAAAACAATTGACTGGAACTATGGTGTGGCACTGTGGGTTAATGTGCTGAATTGCAAAGTCAGTTTGAGTCACAAGGTTGGTGGTTCAAGAGCACCAGCCACTCCTTGGAAACCCTCTACAGAGTTGCTATGAGTCGGAAACAACTCGACAGCACCTAACAACAACAACATGCAAATAAGGTATATAAAATTCTTGCAGGAACTGAACAACTATGCAAATAAAGTATCTAAGGCCTGCCAAGAGGATTGGTGAGTTTTACTATCAGGTTAGGCTTAGAATTAATGCCACAGAGACTTGGGGCAGGAAATGAACCTCACTACCATCAAGAAGAATTAGTGTGGAGCTCATCCTTTAGATGCAGAGTCTCTGGCACGAAGAACCTTCTACATCCAGGAAAGAGTGAGTGCTGTACCAGCTCTGAGACAGAGGGCATGAGAGAGCACACATGGCAAGAATCAGGAGACCAGCACCAGATGGATATGGAGGGTTCCCTGGTCTGCAGACCAAGGTAGCAGTAGGCTTGCCAAGCCACTGAGTGACAGAACCAAGCACTTCGCGCAGGCAGCTTCTCAGCAGAGTGGGGTGCTCTGGGCACTTACTAGTGGAGCTAAACAGCTATAACATTTGATGGAGGTCTGCCTGCCTGCCTGCCTACCTGTGGATATAGCCAAGAACAGGCTAAGAGGTTGGAAACTGTCCTGACTGATGAACTTTATCCTGTCTCCTGAGCTGTTTCTGTTACTTCCAAATAGATCTTGATCCTGAATTGCAGCCTGTTACTTCTCTAGTAACTCTGTATTTCTGAGTATGGTCTGTGAGTTCTGTGTGGCTACTGCACCCAGTCACTGAACCCAGCCAAGAAGAAGAGTGCTATGGGAGGAATGGCAGAATTGGCAAAAAGGTTGGAGAATGGAGGTATGTCTGACCTTCATATCATAGGAATTAATTTTTGGCTGATGGTGATTCTCTTAACTTAATTGCTATGCTTGTTCAAGGATTTCTGATTACCCCTTTCAAGGTGGCTTCAAAAAGTGTGAGGAAAAATGAAGTTAAAAGATAATATAATGGATTTTTTCCATGAATTTTCTGAATCCCCTTCAGTTATTAAACTAATGTGTTTCATATAGTGCATCATGATTCTTTAATGGGTCACAGGAAGTATTAAAAGGAAGGAAGGACAGAAGGAAGAAAGAAATGAAATAGAATAAATTAGAATTAAAGGGTAAGTAATGTCCTGGTGTGGCGCTATGGGTTAATGCGCCAGACTGCAAAGCCGTTTGAATTGCCAAGGTCGGCAGTTCAAGCTCACCAGCTTCTCCTCGGAAACCCTATACAGGTCGCTATGGGTCAGAATCGACTCGATGGCACTTAACATCAACAACGTTTTGTGAACTTTTAATTTCGTAATTGCATGTGTACATGTACACAGAGTGAGATTTACTTTGAAATATTTGAAAAACATTGGATTAAGCTCTGGGAAACTAAATTGCTAGATCAAAAGGTACATACTTTCTTCTAAAGCTTTTGGTGCACATATTACCACAATGCCCTCCAGAAAGGCACTTTACATGGCCCATCAATAGTGTACAGAAATCTACTTCTTTTACCTTCACATCAAAAGAGAAATTACCATTTAAAATTTTTTTTTATTTATCTGAAAGGATAGTACCATGATTCTATTTTAAGTTGTTTCTTATTCACAGGATTTATATTAGCAGTATTTCTCTTTTGTGCATTCTATTTCCAGTAGAAGAAAATCATTTTTTTCCCAATCCAACAAATACTAACTAGGTTTTACTTATTAATTGGTCTTAGAATATTTAAAATATATAGCTCCCTATTAAGAAATGAGGAAACTGAGTGTCGGAGATATTAAGCAAATTAGCTGACATACCTGGAACAGATTTAAGTATGACTCAAGAGCCAATATTCTTGTTATAATTTTTTTTCATGTAGAAGTACCAGGTCACAATTACAACTTCTAAAATTGTTACACATTCACAAAATAACCTTTGAGTGCTTACTACATGCCAGGTACATTTTCATGGAGATACTTTCTTTCACTGAAGTTTACATTCTAATAGAGAAGATGAACATTTTAACAAACTTTAAAATGTTTTGAAGAAAACAAAACAAGGTAATGGGATACTGAATGGTACCTTTTAATTACATTAGAAAGAAAAGATGTTAAAAACTGAATAATGCTTCTTTCCATTTATAGCTAAAACTATGATAAAAATTATGCAAAATTAAAACTATGATTTTCTCAAATATATGTACTTAATACTCAAATGACTTTATACAATATATACTTTACATAGTGTCTGGTTATAACTGACTAGGCATGTTAATGAGCTTATTTTGTAAATAGACTGATTTTCTAAGAATTTCTACTGTCAATAAACACAATAGAATTTTTAGACATAATTTGTTTAAAGCAATAAGCACCTATAAAAAGTCAGTAACTTTAGTAGTGGTGACGTGGTGGTGGCTGTGTGCCGTGGAACTCTACTAGTGGGAACGGAATTTGTGAAATCAGAACTTGGCACATACCTCCCCCTGCTGGCAGAATCCTGGAACCACAAGTGAAAACCAACAAGTAGGATTTTAGGTTAACAATAAATTCTCTGATCTCAATAGATCATGGTTTTAGAGAGTAATGAGGGAAAAACCTCTAGAAACAATTTCTACTCGGAAACCTTTTCAAGGGTCGCTTGAAAAGGTATACTTTGGAAAACAAGAGAGGTAATCAATCACTCGTTTTTTCTGTTGATTTGGTTCTGAGTTGTTGAGTCAGTTTTGACTCGTAACGACACCATATAGGGTTTTCGAGAGTGGGTGGTGGATCTGAACTGCCAACCTTGCAGTTAACAGTCCAATAAATATAACACCACTTGAGCAACATATGGTATATGTAAAATTTATCTTTTCCATAACAATTAAGCACTTACCACTTGTTGAGCAAGTTTTACAGTATGAAGTTTATAGGAAAAATTAGTAAATCATATTTTAGCAGCTAAACATGACAAAGATCTTGACAGCTGATTAATAAATATTAGGAGCCTTAATTCTAAAGTTTCTGAACTTGTATACAGTACAGGTCATCCCCATATTTCAAGGCTTCAAGTATATTACTGCTTTATTTTCTGTCTTGTGTTTTTAGGTGTGTGTGTGTTTCCTTCAATCTTTTTTTTTTTCTATACAAAGACATGCTTACTTGTTTTTCATTTTAAAGACAGCTGAAAATAAACTATGTACAGATTTGGAAGACCTTGTGGCACAGTAGGTTCAGCAGTTACAGTCCACCAGCCACTCGCTGGTAGAATGATGGGCTGTCTGCTCCTGTTAAAGATTCACAGTCATAGAAACCCTAGGAAGCAGTTTACTTTGTCCTATAGAGATGCTATGTTGGAACCAAGTTGATGGCAGTGGGTTTCGTTTGGGTGTGAGATTTATATTCACACAGTTCAACCAGTAAAATCTCTTTCCTCTCTTCACCAACTACTGTTGCATGTGGTGGTGGTGGTTATGTGCCCTGGATGGAGTCAGTCCCGACTCATAGCGACCCTGTATACGGTTTCCAAGGCTGTAAATTTTGTGGCAGCAGAAAGTCTCATCTTTCTCCTACTAGTTAATGCCCTAAGTGTATATGTGCTCTATAGGCTATGAGACCCTCTTCCAGTCCTGTTAAAGAGGGGGTTCAACTTTCTGTCCTTTCCTATGACACTGCTGCTCTTTCAATGAAAGACCTTAATTAGCAAATAGTTTACTTGGTAAGTTTTATCACTGTTTAAAATAGCACGAAAGCACCAGCAATTGAGAAATTCGTTTTTATAGCTACTCACTTGAAAATCAGCCAGACACTTAATGGTTCTAAATTATTTACTTATTTATTGAGCATATGCTATTTACCCAACACTAAAAAGTACCAAAGAAGGAGCAGTTACAAATCCTTTAAATAATAATTTCTGAAATACTTAAAATCAGTGGGGGAAATGATTATACAGTAAACCCATACAAGTAAAACCTTTACTATACAAACACTTATCACCACCCTCCTACTTCTCAAGGACAGCCAATCTCCAAATAGTGGCTATATCATAGCAAAAATTATTAACATAATGACAAAAGCAGTAAAGGAAATGAACTACCTTGCTCTTCAGGTGAGAGGTCACTATCTTCCTCCTCACTGCTTTCTTGCTCCTGAACCCGATACTTTGGCTCCAAGCCTTCAGCAGCAGATAATCTACACAACAATCATTACACAGAAATCAACGCTGTGATAGTCTTATATTACTAAAGTATTGTATTCAACTTTTGAGTATCACTCAAACACCTAAACATCACTGCTATGCTAACTATGGCCTGATGAGGAAAATGACAGGCAAAAGAGTGAGAATGGTGGTGGTGGTTATGTGCCGTGGAGTCAATTCCAATGCAAAGTGCCCCTGTATAGGGTTTCTGAGGCTATAAATCTTTATGGGAGCAGAAAGTTTCATGTTTCTCCTATGGAAGGGCTGGTAGTTTCGAACTGCTGACCTTGAAGTCAGCAGCCTTAGTCAATGAATAACAAAGGATGAGAATTTCTGCTTTATTAATTTACTTATTCTCTCACTTTTATCTTTCAAAACCCAGTTGGTAGGATGCTAAAAATTCACAGGAAATTGACCACATCTCAGAAAGCTAGATTAAAGTACTTTAATCTTCCTGCCACCTGTATAAATTGACTTTAAGGAAGAAATAAGACAAGAAATTTGGTATGAAAACCCAAGATAAACATGTTTCTTACTATACAAATAAAGCAAAACAAAATGTCTTTAGGCACAATGAAAAACCAGCAAAAGTGAATTCCTTATAGTCATCAGTACTTACTTCTTAGCTAAGATTTCGGGAGTCATGACTTCAGTGGTCTCTGAATCACTCAATGCATCTTCATCATCACCAATCATACTAGGATGACAAGCACATTATAATTAAAACCTGACACAAAACTTTACAGGCAGGCAGAAACACAAGATAGAGAAATAATGTTCTTTTGACCAACTAAAACTATCAACATATTTATAGGTCTGTTGTCAGCTTTGAAGTTTAATTTAGTTCAACTGCAAATATTCAAAGGCATAACAGCACCAATCAAGAGATACCTCTAGTTGATAACCATAAAATTACTGGAAACATTAATCACCTGAAAGAAAACTATGAAGTTTCAATGATTTTACCAAGTATAAAGGACAAATGATAAAAAAAAAAAAGATACACTGTCTAGTTTCAGAATACGTGTATTTGTACATAGAGCTCTGGTGGCGCTGCAGGATACACACTGGACTGCTACCTGTAAGAATGGCAGTTCAAACCTATGAGCTGCTCCTTGGGAGCAAAATGAGGCTTTCTGCCCCTGTAAAGATTCAGTATCTCCAGAAGACCTATACAGGGTCATTCTGAGACAGACTCAACTTGATGACAGTGGGTTTGGTTGTGGTATTTGTACATCAACTGAAGGTCGAGACAGATTATTTCTGCAGACATAAGATTAGGTTACAATAATAAAATTACATCTCAAACACCAAATTTAGGACATAAAAAAAAGCTAGTTCGCTTTCCAATCTATCCCATCAAATGAAAAACTTACTCCTCACTTCACTGCAAAAATGGACATCCCTAGTTCTCAAGCAGAACTCAGTCATATATTAAAAAACAGAAACAAAAACTGTGGATGTGGAACTTCTCTGGGAAACAAGTAATTGCAATGGCTTAGATAATGCTCTCCCCACTAACCTCCAATGGAAGTTAAAGCAAATTCATTTACGTTATTGGATCTAATTAAGCAGAACAGGGTAAATAAACATAATTTGCAAATTAGTCTATAGAAAATACTAGGTTATAAAACTTATAGATGTACTGTGTGTGTCTGTCTATAAAATCAACAGTGATTTTCTGTATGGCGTGCTATATCTCTATAGGATAAGCACTGTACTGTGAAGGACAAGGTTGGTGATTTGAGCCCACTAGTTGCTCCTCAAGAGAAAGATGAGGCTTTCTGCTCCTGCAAAGATTTACAGCCTGGGAAACCCTATACAGGGTCACTATGAGTTGGAAACTCAATGGCACCTAACAACCACAACAAAAGTGTGAGGTTTTTGGGATAATATAGCATGATCTTTATATAAAAGCATCTTTTGTTAAAAAGATAAAATTCCTTAAAAAAGAAAGGGAGAAAAAAAAAAAAAAAGAGCCACCAAAGGAACTAGTAAAATCAAGTCCTGAATTGGTAAAAGTTGAGCACATATTTGGGCAAACATTTGAATCTATAGCTTTATTAACTTAGAGACCAAATAAATTTCCAGCAACTCTCAGAAGAATGACGAGGTACAATAAGGAAAACAAAGCAGTATTCAAATGATCTACCATTCATATTTTTAAAAAAATATCAAGTCCAAAGATACTGGTTAAAGCTATTTTTTTTTTTAATTCTTTAAGTAATGACCACTTGCCTTTCACTCAGTATGTTAACAAAGAGTTATCACCTATGCTGCTAACTTTTTCTGCAACCAGACTGTGTAAGCCTCTGGTTTCTACTTTGGAAACAAGCCTACACCTCATCTTCCTTTCTAGAAAAGGATTATTTTAAGGAAGGCAAAACTAAGTCATTAGCAGGTAGGTACCAGTGGTGGTGGTGGTGATATGCCATGGAGTCGGTTCCAACTCATAGCAACTCTGTAGAGGGTTTCCGAGGCTGCAAACCTTTACAGGCGTAGAAAGCCTCATCTTTCTCCCGAGAAATGGCTGGTAGTTTCGAACTACTGACCTTGAGGTTAGCAGCCTGATACGTTACCACTAAGCTACCAGAGCTCCTTATCAGTGAAGTGAAACAAATAAACATTTACAATTATCGTGTATAATTCCATAATTTTAAGGTCACATATTACTCATAAAATTACACGCAAAATTATTTATTACTTATTAACTAGTGCTCCAGTAACAAATATGAAATCAAACAAATTCAAATCAGCTGTATCCAAAACTGAAATCAAATGCAAAATGAAAACAAGTTTAAAAAAAAAAATCATCATAACATTACCTGTGGTAAGGAGTGCTAGGTTCATCTATTTTCATTAAACCATAATCTTTGTCTGCTGGATGATATGTCGCCAGGATATTCATTTCATCCCACTTCTGGGATTTTTTACTGAAATTAAGAGAAAAAAAAAATGTCCCCAGGTGCAATACACACCAAAAATCTACACATCCAAAATTCACAAAAATCCAAATTACCCATTTCAACTTCTACTTGACTGATAAAACAGTCAGTATATGTTATTATGTATACCTTCTTGGAATAGAAACCAATTTAAGGTAAAAGCAACAAGGAAATACAATAAACTGCTGGTAAATATTTTATAAAAAAAAACATATTTAGAATTTATACTAGGCATTCAAAACATTCTGGCATGCCTAGTCTCCATCTTGCCCTACAGAATTAATAACAGTAAAAATGGAAATTGTAACACTGCTTGATCTCAGTTGTTGTCATTGTTACATGCCATCGAGTCAATTCCAACTTACAGTGACCCTGTATAGGGTTTCTGAGTGGCCTGGTGAATTGGAATCACTGACCTTGCAGTTCAACCCGACCTTGTGTGGCCCAGTGCATTATCCCACAGTGCCACACTAGGACTCAGTAGTTAAGGATTTTTAGTTTGATTAAAACAACAAAATCAAGAATATTTCTCTGGCCTAATTTCTTTAGGATTATTTATATCAAAAGAATCAGAATATAAGGCTTCAGGTAAAGTCTCATTTAATTCAGATCCTACTAAATAAAATTATAGTCCAGCTTTTTATAAGCTATGAAGAGCCAAAACCCACAATTATCTAAATTATAATATATAGACATGAAACAGTGATAGTGACCACTTACCTTTGAGATTAACAAAACAAACAAAAGCATAGGTTTTGTGCCTTTATGTACTTGAAAATAAAACTGCTTTAAAAAAAAAAAAAAAAAACAGATTTACACAGATTCTGTCTTTAGTCCAAATTGGTTGATTTTATGTAAGTGTTTCCAATTTTTCTTAAATATACCAATACTCAGATCCTAAAATAGCCTCGAAGAACAACAAATTTAGTTTTTAAAGTCATATTCCCTTCTTCATGTACTCAAAATGATTTGATGAGTCACCTTACAAATTGCATGTGCTCACTCATGGCAGCTAAATGTGACTTTATGTTCTCTTGATTTCTAACCCGATGGACCCACAGTGTCCTTATTTCAAACTAGGTGCTTTTGGATATAATTTCTTTTCGAGCCTTAACCGTTTGTTTTCTCAAGAGGCAAAGGCAGAAGGTTGGTCCTGACAGATATTCTACAAGTGACAAGAAAACAACTCTCACTTTACCCCCTTACCTGTATGTAAGTGTGGTGCTGTAGGATAAGCACTGGACTTCTAACCACAAGGTTGGTAGTTCAAGCAAACCAGCTGTTCCTAGGAAACCCTTACAGGGTTGCTATGAGTTGGAACTGATTCTTAACAGCACTTAATAATAGTAACAAATGTCTCTTTACTAAGAAAGTCAACATTGGAAAAGCTTATGGTAGCGGTGGTGGTGATGTGCCACCAAGTTGGTTCCAACTCACAGCGATCCTGTATAGGCTTTCGGAGGCTATAAATCTTTGTTGTTGTTAGGTGCCATGGAGTCAGAGACCGTGTGCACAACAGAAAGAAACACTGCCCGGTTTGGCATCATTCTCACAATTTTTACACTTAAGCACACTGCTGTTGCCACTGTGCAAATCCATTTCATTGTCCTTTGTTTCTCAACTCTCACATGCACATGAAACTACTGAAAATACCAAGGTTTGGGTCATAGCACTTTAGTCCTGAAGCTGACATCTTTGCTCTTGAACACTTTAAGGAGGTCTTGTGAAACAGATTTGTCTAATGCAACACATCATTTGATTTCCTGACTGCTGCTTCCATGAGTGTTGATTGTGGATCCAAGCAAAATGAAGTCTTTGACAACTTCAATCTTTTCTCCACTTATCATGGTGTTATTGGCCCAATTGTGCAGATTTTTATGTTCTCTATACTGAGGTGCAACCCATATTGAATGCTGTGGTCTTTGATACTTATCAGTAAATATTTGAAGTCTTCTTCGCTTTCAGCAAGCAAGGTTGCATCATCTGCATACCACAGGTTGTAGTGTAGTTAGTCTTTCTCCAATCCTGATGCCATGCTCATCTTCATATATTCCATCTTCTCAGATTATTTGCTCAGTTTACAGATTGACTAAATATGGTGAAAGAATACAGACCTGGTGCACACTTTTCCTGATCTTACACCATTCAGTATCCTCTTGTTCTGTGTGAACAACTGCTTCTTGGTTTACGTACAGGTTCCTCATAAACATAATCAAGTGCTCTGGAATTACCCAATCTTCGCAATGTTATCCAGAGCTTGTCATGATCGATGCAGTTGAAAGCTTTGCATAGTCAATAAAGCATAAGTAAACATCTTTGTGGTATTCTCTCCTTTCAGACAAGATCCATCTGATGTCAGCAATGATATCCCTAGTTCCACATTCTTTTCTGAACCTGACTTGAGATTCTGGCCCTTCCTAGTTGATGTCCTATTGCAGCGGTTTTTGAATTATCTTTATAGTAGAAAGCCTTATCTTTCTCTGTACAGCAGCTGGTAGATTGAAACTACTGAACTTGCATTGCAGTTAGCAGCCCAACTCATAACCTACTATGCTACCATGGCTCCTCATAAAAGCTTCTAAGAAACTAAAAATTTAAGTGTATGGGACATTACCTTTAAGCATAGAAACTAGATTTTCTTTGTTTTTAATTAACTGACCTTCTATTCACTCAGCATGGAATTCATCTGGATATCTACTCAACTCACCAGATATTTCAATTAACCAAATTAAAATGCTACCAGTACATAAGAAAAGTACTTAAATGAACTAGACTGGGTTTAATAAACTTTGTTTTACAATATTGATTTCTCCAGGTAAAAATGTGTTCCATACAAGCGGTCTTTCAAAAAGTTTCTGGAGAAAATGGAGTGAAAAGGTGATAAAAAAAATATAAACTTTTGTTTCTCAACACAAGCTCCACTATGGTTAAAAAACTGTTATAAAGGATGACATCAGCCCTTTATTTAGTCCATCCCTAAAGAACTGAGGGCCCTGGGACTTTAATTGTGTCAATGCAGTCTTTTTGACATTGTCAACTGAAGGAAAATGGGTACTCTTTAATTTTTTTTTTAAGATTAGGAAATAAAAAGAAGCCAAATCAGGACTGTAAGGTAGCGGTCTGATGATTCCCCATTGAAACTGGAAAACTTGCCCTAGGTTTGAAGAGAGAAATGAGCAGGAGCATGGTTATGGTGGAAAGGACTCTCAGGTGAAGCTTTCTTGAATGTTTTCCTGCTACAGCTTTGACGACGTAAAGTCAACAAGCAAAATGCATTGAGGTTCCTAAACAACCATTGCCATGATCTTTGCTCTTGCCTGGTCTACTTTTGCTTTGACTGGACAACTTGTGAATCTCAGCAGTTATTTGTTTGACTAGGTTTAGTCTTCAGGATGGTACTGGTAAACCCATATTCCCCTCCTGTTACAGTTTTTCAAGAAATGCTTCAGGATCTTGATCCCATTTATTTAAAATTTCCATCGAAAGCTCTGCTCTTGTAAGTAGCTGATCTGGGTGCAACAGTTTTGCTCCCATTGAGCAGAAAGTCGGGTTTCTATTAGGAAGAGATTGCAATTGGAAAGGGCAGGTACAGGACTATAGTCGCAGGGGATACCATTGTCAACTGGAATAAAATAGTCCACAAGGACAATGCTCTACATCCTACTTTGGTGAGTAGTAGCTAGGGTCTTAAAAATCTCATGAGCAACAATCTAAGATGTAATTATTGATCTGGAGGAAAGAGTGATGAAAGTTGAAGACACATGGAAACAATTAGTCCAATGGCCTAATGTACCATGTGATATCACTCTCTCCAATTCTGAGACCAGAAGAACTAGATGGTAGCCGGCTATCACTGCTAACTACTCTGATAGGAATTACATTACAAGGCCCTGGATAGAGTGGAAGAAAAATGTGGAACAAAACTCAAAATCATAAAAAAGACAAGGCTTACTGGTGAGAGTCAATCTGTATGCTGAGCAAGTAATAGGAGAAGTTGGAGTATATGAAGAAGTGTGTGGCATCACGATTGAAGAAAGGCTCATTAACAACCTGTGATATGCTTGCTGAAAGTGAAGGGGACTTAAAATATTTACTGATGAAGAATTAAAGACCACAGCCTTCAACATGAATTGTACTTCAATGTAAAGAAAACAAAAATCCTCACCACCGGACCAATAAATAACATCATGATAAATGGAGAAAAAATTGAAGTTGTCAAAGACTTCATTTTATTTGGGTCCACAATCAACAGCAGTCAAGAAATCAAATGATTACAGTAGGCAAATCTGCTGAACAAAATCTCTTTAAAGTGTTCAAGATGAAAGATATCAGCTTTGAGGACTAAGGTACATCACAAGCAAGTCACAGTAGTTTCAATCACCTAATATGCATATGAGAGTTGGACAATGCATAAGGCAGACTGTAGAATTGATGCATTTGAGTGAAAGTGTTGGAGAAAAATATTGGAAGTACCATGAACTGCCAAAACAACCACATCTATGCTGGTAGAAGCACAGCCAGAATGTTCTTTAGAAGCCAGGAATGCAAGACATGGTCTCTTATACTTTGGACATACTGTCAGGAGGGACCAGTCCCTGGAGAAGGACATCAAGCTTGGTAAATTGGGAGGGTCAGAGGGAAAAAAAAGAATCCCAATGAGAGGGACTGGCACAGAGGCAGAAGCAATGGGCTCAAGAATAACAACTGTGAGAATGATGCAGCAGGACTGACTGGGCAGTGTTTCATTCTGTCGTGCACAGTTATCATTACGGGTCAGAATCAACTCGATGGCACCTAAGAAAAGCTAGTCAGATGGAGACTCGTGGATCCCTGAGACTATGGCCCTTAGTCACCTACTTCAGGTTGGGACTGAACTCGCATGATGTTCCTCCTGATACTATGTTTGTAATATGAGAGACGAAGTCTGGCTGTCTTGGCTTCTAACGAGCATTCTGGTTGTCCTTCTTCCGACACAGATAGGTTTATAAAAGTGGCTAAGAAGCCCTGGCAATGTAATGGATTATGAGCTGGGCTGCTAATCTCAAGGTCAATAGTTCGAATCTACCAGTTGCTCTGAAGGAGAAAGATGAGGTTTCCTTCTTCCATAAAGATTTACAGCCTCAGAAACCCTCTATAGGTTTATTATGAATTGGAGCAAAATTGGTGGCATACCACCACTACCAGAAGGGACTGGGTATTTGTTTGTATGTGTGTTCCAGTTTAACAGGTGTGTTGTTATTAACTGCCACTGCGTCACGCCCATGTTCTGCATTAGATTGTTGTGATCCAAAGGGTTTTCACAGGTCACCAGGCCTTTCTTCCTCTCTTAGCTTGGAAGTTCTGATGAAACCTGTATGGAACCTGTTCAGTATGATAGCATTACACATGCATCCACTGAAGGCAGGTTGTGGCAACACTTACGGAGCACTGGCCTGGAAGTGAGCCAATCTCCTATATTTGTTGTTGTTAAGTGCTGTTGAAGTCAGTTCCAACCCATAGTGACCCTGTATAGAGTTTCCAAGGAGCGACTGGTGAGCTTGAACCACTGACCTTGCAGTTCAAACGGCTTTGCAGTCTGATGCATTAACCCACAGTGCCACACCAGGTCTCCTCCCTGTATTTGTGTGGAGATATTCAGAGAAGGTCAGAAAGTTCAAGATGACTTTGGGATTCAAACTCGTTTATTCTTTGGATTTTGATACCCTAGAACTAACGTTAACTCTACCAAAACTTTGTTGTTGTTGTTAAGTGCCATCCAGTCTGTTCTGACTCAAAGCAACCCTGCGTAGGGTTTCCGAGAAGCAGCTGGTGAGCTTGATCCGCCAACCTTGCAGTCCAAAACTTTAGAGACATCAATTTCCATATCTAGTGTCTTCTATGGTTTGTTCTGCTTCACTATTTTCTATCTAAGAATCCCTGGCATGCTTTGGAATCTGTTTTCAGACCCTTATTTAAATTATTTCTACAAGGTATTATTTTTCTTGAATCAAATTAATTGTAAGGATTTCTTTTTCTGTTAGTATATTCAGAAAGCGGAATGAGGCTTTGAATCTCTCAAGCTTTTCATTCTTTTGAGAGAGGAAAGTAAGTTAAAATGGATAAACAGACTGGAAAAAATTGGGGTTATATACAGTGTGGTTATATAAATGTAAAGAAGTCAATCAAATTTATGAGAAGTCTTCTAATAGACGAGGGATGTAGACATCTACTCACACAAAGAAAGTAAAATAACAGGCATTTTTAATGTATTTTAGGTAATGAGCAAAGAAATACGAAATAACTTTTTAGTACCATTTTGTGCTTGCTGAGTGGTTGGGCTACTAACTGCAAGGTCAGCAGTTCAAATTCACTAGCTGCTCCAAGGTAAAAAGAGGAAGCTTTCTGCTCCTATAAAGGTGTTCAACCTCAAAACACTATGCAGGGTCCCTATGTGTTGGAATCAACTTGTTGGTATACCACCACCACCACCACCATAGACAGATTGGGAGGGTGAACATGCCTGCTGGTTTCAGTGTCCCTTCCCCCTTGTGGTGGTTATGTGCCATGGAGTCAGTTCCAACTCATAAGCGACCCTGCACAGGGTTTCCGAGGCTGTAGAGCTTGCCGCGAGCAGAAAGCCTCGTCTTTCTCCCGCAGAACAGCTGGTAGTTTCAAATTGCTGACCTAGCGGTTTGCAGCCCGATTCATAACCACTACAGTACTGGGGTGATTGTTTTTCCTACAGCCTAAAAATGGTCCTGAAATGGTGGTCACTTCTCACTTTAGCTTTTCTAGCTCATATGATGTCATTTCAGACCAACTACACAATTTCTTCTGCTTGGTCAAGCCTGGAGTGGAAGGCAGGATTTTGCTACAAAGTGATATCCTTTAATTGCATATTGTCAGAAATGCTTCTTTATTTCTTTACATGCAGATTAAAATTACCTAGGTAGGTAGAGCGCAAAACTTTGAAGTGTGACACTATTACTGAGCAATTAAAGTGAGACTTAACAGCAATTAAAGCAATAGCAAGAAGCAAGCAAAAAAATCATTTTTAGAAGATAAAAACTTCACTTTATTAAATATGGTTTTAACTACATTTCACATCTTTTTACAGACAGAAAATGATATAGAGCATAATTAAATCTTAAGAATTATATTAAAAGAAATGAACTCAAGCACAATTTTCCTGTACTGCCTAAGACTACTTACTATAGGATTTGAATGGAAAAGTTTAGTGGATGCCAAAGGAGATTGTATGCAACCAACCAGTGGGATGTGGGAAATACTACATTTCTATAGTTATTTCTGGTGTGGCACTGTAAAATCAGCACTGGACTGGGAACCACAAGGTTGGCAATTCAAACCCACCAGCTCATACAAGGCTGTTAGAGTCAGAATTCATATTAACAACAAAGATATTTCTGTGAGAATAAAACTAACATCTGGTTGTTGTGTTGATAAGTGCCATCAAGTTGGTTCTGACCCAAATTTACCTTGTATAGGGTTTCTGAGGAGCAGCTGGTGAGCTTGAACTGCCAACCTTGCAGTTCAAACTGACTTAATGAGGTATAAAACACTACATTTATTAGCTCATTTAATACTTAAACTAAGGCACAGATAAAATCTAAGAGGTCTTCAAATGGAAAAATTTAATTATCTTTCCATTTCAGTTTCTCATGAACTTTTTGAAGCACCCTTGTATATGACTCATCAAAGTCACAGAGCTTTGAGGGGCAATAAGATATGAACCTAGACAATCTGACTTCAGCACTAAGCTAGAGTGCTTCTTACAAGGTAAGTTTTAGGACTATTTAATATCAGCTTTTCAATTCTAAATGTTTATTTTTATATCTCTGAAAATAAGCTATGTCTTTTAAAACTGGATAGCATCTCATAATCATAACTGGCAGTATTTTAAACTTTATTGGTGATATTTAAAATCATGGTTCATCTTAGAAATAATGGTATCTTGTTTTACAAAATGTACACATACTCACTAAATCTGTTCAATGAGACCTCCACAAACTGCTGACTATATTCAAGGTATCTTGAAGAGTGGGTATTCCATAATCCTATGATGTAGACAGTGTAGTAGCTTTCAAACAACAGCCATGTGATACATAATATCCATTCAGACAAGGTTGAGCCAGATATAAAAACATCTGTGGCTCCGTAAATTTCCTCCCCCCCCCACCCCCCCCCAGAAACCAGAAGGGATTTACTGGGAACACTGGACGTGTAGAGTTGGGCGGGGCTGTGTGTGTGAGTGCATGGACAAGCAAGCAGTAGTTCTTCTCTCTGGAGCCTTAACACAGGCTGGTGTCCTTCCATGGCCCTGCTCAGCTTCCCTGCCTGTGCCCCCAAATGGGTCCTTCTGGAGCTGGATGAGCTTCAAATTCTGGCAGAAGGCCATACCTCAGGTGCTACAGGTACTCCTCACCATGTGGGTCTGCAGGTGCCAGAAGAAGTGTGAGTGGCTGTGGAAAGACTTGCAGCATCTGTGACACTTACAGGTTTCATCACCTGTGTGGATGCGCTGGTGCTCAATGAGCATGGAGCTCCAGGTGAAAGCCTTGCCACACTGGCTGAAGACATAAGGCTTCAGGCCCATGTGTAGCAATGGTGCTGCACCAGGTTGGAGTTCTGGCTGAAGGCCTGTTGCACTTGCTGCACTTGTAGAGCTTCTCTCCCTTTCTGGATACGCAGGTTCTGCATGAAGTGTGAGCTGTGGCTGAAGGCCTTGTCACACTGGCCATATTCATTCTCACCTGTGTAGATGTGGTGGTGCTGGATGAAGCCTGGACTAGCTGCAGAAACACGTCTCACCAGTGGCGGGCATAGGGCTTCTTGTCCTTATGGATGCGCTGGTGCTTCATTAGCAGTGAAGCTCTTGGGGCAGGTAACATAGCGGTGAGGGTTCTTGCCCTTCACATCACTCCGTCAGTTTTTGAAGCCTACATCCAGGCCGCAAGCAGCTGCCCAGCTTGGTAACTTGGGGCCATGGCTGGTTCCTGGGACTCCCTGTGACAGGATTACCAGACTCCAGGTACCTTTCTACATGCAGGGTCCATAACTTCAGGTGGTTGGCTTATGGGCCACTCCAAACTGGCTTCTAGCCCAAAGCTGTCCCCACATGTGGGTCTCTGGGGACAGGCCCTCAACAGGCCCACCTCTGCCTCAGGAATGTCTGGCTGGGGAGATGGTGGAGATTTTTCAGGCTCATATTCAGCATCAGGCCAGGAGGTATCTTCCCATCTTGACTTCCTGAACATCTTGTGGATTTAAGTCCAACAGCTTCTCCAAATCCTCCTCTGGCTATGGCTGGGAGAGTACGCTCAGGGTTTAAGGAGTGACACATTAACAAATTGTGGGACAGGAGAAGACTCCTGATTGTCCCCTAGGGCAGCCACCTTCACCAAAGCTTCTTGAAGATGTGCACAGCTGGGATCCCCATCCATGATGTCTAAGTGGAGGTGGGGGTCAAGGTGGAAGCCCCTTCAGCAGACAGAGCAGCTGAACGCAGGCTCCAGCACTACCAAGTCAGTAGCAAATGCTTCTCCAACTCTTCTTTCCAGCTGGGAGTGCTGTGCCCCTAGAGAAGCTACTGTCATGGAGAGTGCAGTTGCAGAGAGCAGCTGCCACCCAAGCTCAGGACCACGGCTCCACACAAGCCATGTGAGCTCAGACCATATTATATTAGATAAAAACCACTGCAATATTTTGCTCCACTGTGCCTGGGGTCATCATGAGTTGGGGGCAGACTTGATGGCAGCTAACAACCTAAAACACTGGAGCCTATCGTGTTTTAATTAAACTAACCCTAAGAAATATAGACAAATGAAACCTGAAGAAACTACCCACTACATATAATATCAATACAAGTACAATTACAACAATAAAACAGCACTGAGCATCTGATAAAAAGCAAACAAATCAATGCTAGTTTGATCTGTTCTGACAAGAAATGGCTAAGAAAGGAAATAATCAAAAATGGCTTTATATGAACCTCACTTTGGAGTCCTGGTGTGGCACTGTGGGTTAATGCACGGGACTGAAAGTCAGTTTGAACAAGGTTGGCGGTTCAAGCTCACCAGTCACTCCTTGGAAACCCCATACAGGGTTGCTGAGTTAGAATTGACTCAGTGGCACTCAGCAAAAACCACAGCTAATGAACCTCACTTTATAAGTGTGTATGTCCCTTGAGATACAATCTAAAAAACAGTGGCATATTTATATAAAATATAAACAGACATCATGTGAGGTATGTGTAAAATATTTTTTCTTACTTAAAAAATAAGGAGGACAAAAAGCTGGACAATCCCACTACAATATGAAGAAGAATGCAGCATCAGGATTGGATGGAGATCAACAACCTGCAACTATACAGATGATACAACCTTGCTTACTAAAAGCAACGAGGATCCAAAGCACTTACTGATGAAGCCCAAAGACTACAACTTCCAGTATGGATTACACCTCAACATAAAAACAAAAATACTCACAACTTAAATGCTAAGCAACATCACCATAAACAGAGAGAAGATGGAAACTGCCAAGTATTTCATTTTACTTGGATCTACAATCAACACTCGTGGAAGCTGAGTCAAGAAATCAAAACAGCATATTGCATTGGGCAAATCTGCAAAAGACCTCTTCAGAGTGTTAAAAAACCAAGATGTCACCTTGTCCTAAAGCCACTGTATTATCATATGCATAGGAAAGCTGGATAATAAATAGGAAGACTGAAGAAAAATTGATGCACTGAATTATGGTGTTGGTGGAGAATACGGAATATACCATGGGCTGTCAGAAGAACAAACAAATGTCTTAGAAGAAGCACAACAGAATGGTCATTAGAAGCAAGAATGGTGAGACTTCATCTCAGATACTTTCATGTTATCAGGAGGGACCAATCTGTGGAGGACAACATTCTTACTAGAGGGGCAGCAAAACAAAAGAGGAAGACCCTCAACGAGATGGACTGACACAGTGACTGCAACAATGAACTCAAACAGCAATGATTGTGACAATAGTGCAGAACCAGGCAGTGTTTTTTCTGTGGTACACAAGGTCGCTATGAGTGGAACCGACTCAACAGCATCTAGCAACTAAAAGGATCACAATCAAGTTTAGAGGCCACTGAATAGATAACTTCTGGCCTTAAAAAAAAAAAAAAAAAATCCCTTGATAACATGTCTTTGTTAAATAACATCCCTCCACAATTGTGGAGGTGCACAAAAAGAAAACCATCATGGCATCTTACATGATAAAGGCATCAATAAAAACAATTTTAGTAATCTAGTCATTTTCCCTTTACCATGAGACTCTTCTTTCTTATACTCTGTTCCAAAAATTCAAGTTAGAACAATATTAGACTAATTTTAAGGAGATTGTAATTATAAGAGCTATTATTTTCCTATCATTTTTATATGAAAGAGGGAAAATATGGGTTGCAATTAAAATTAAATATTAGAAAAAGTCTCAAAGGTTTTCAACTATACTTTTATTGTTTCTGTTCCAAGAAGTTCTCATAAAGTTACTAATGTTTGGGTGAGCTATGACATAAATAATAATGTACATTGTATTACATTTTCTTTGCTTTACAATCAAATAACACACATGATGAAAAAGCCTACCTCCTTTTATGTCTTGAAACCAAACACCGCGAGCATACATGAATGAGGGCTTGGTAGCTCTCTTTGAAGTTACCAATTCAATACTATAATTCTCTGACAAGTCAATCAAAGTTGCCTACATTGCAAAAGGCCCCTTTTAACGTGAATGTGCCTTGCCAGCAGCTTCTACAGAAAGAGCAGCCCGATATGGGTGAGTCACATCTGGTAAGGTGGCTCTTGAGGCAAAAGACCCAGTCACTTACAGAGAGGGCCCAATTCACAGTGGGGCCATGAAAAGTTACAGCAGGTCAATGCTGAAAATAAGCAGAAGTTAAGGAAGCAGAGAAAGAGGAAAAGAATAAATCACTTAGTGGTAGTTGATGTTAAGTGCCGTCAAGTGGGTTCTGACTTACAGTGACCCTGTATAGGGTTTCCAAGGAGCATCTGGTGGGTTTGAACTGCTGACCTTGTGGTTCGCAGTCCTGTGCTGATCCTACAGTGCCACACCAGGAGTCAAATCACTTGGTGGTGGTGGTGTTATTAGCTCACACTGGAGAGTAGAGTTACATAACATAAAAGTCAGTGCAAATCATATTCCTGTTGCAGTGTTTTTAAATTATCTTGGTTTTCTTGCTAAAGAATGCTGCGGTGAGATTTTTTTTTTAATCCTATGACCTACAATTCTATCCCACTTGAAACAGCTTGCTCCAAATAGAGGTAGAAAATTACATCAATCCTTTCCAACTCAAAAAGGTTATGATTCTAAGCTGTGATCCTACTTAATGTTTGCTTCAAGGTTACACAAATCCCCACAAACTTACTACCAACAGGATGTAGTTTCCTTCATGGTCATAACTTAGATCCTAGTTCCAACATTTTAAGATTTCATGAGCATCTCATTTTAGCTTCAGGACTTAAAAAATTTTGACGGTAACTTTTCTTAAGTTGCCTCATTTCCAAAGTGCTTGTTGTTAGGTGCTATCTACCTGGGCCAGCACCATTCTCCCAGCCATTGCTATATTTGAGCCTACTGTTGCAGCCACCATGTCCATTCATCTTGAGGGTCTTCCTCTTTTTCGTTGACCATCTACTTGATCAAGCATGATGTCCTTCTCCAGGGATTGGCCCCTCCTGATAACATGCCCAAAGTGAGTTAAATCTCACCATTCTCAATTCTCGTACCTCTTCCAAGGCACATTTGTTCATTCTTCTGGCAGTTCAAGGTATAGTCAATTTTTTGGTGTGTGCCAATACCATCATTGAAGTGCATTATTCTGGAATGCAGAGTCCACATATTTATAGTCTATATGAGCTCTGCACTCTGCATTAATCCAAGCCCCCTTGGACTTCTAACTTAGTGATGTTATTTTATATTATATATCCAATCCCAAACCAAAGCCGTAGCTGCTGAGTAGACTGTAATCCACAGTGACCTTACAGGACAGAGGAGAACTGCCTCATAGGGTTTCCAAGGTCATAAACCTTTGTGGAAGCAGACGGCCTCCTCTTTCTACACTGAGCTTTCAGTTAGCAGCCCACTGTGCCACCAAGACTCCCTGTATATTGTTCTGCAGCATTTTCTTCATTAAGCATTGCACCTTGGAAATCTTTCCCTGTGTGTGCATAAAAACACTTAACCTCATTTGGAAGAAAAGGCTGGCATATTGTTCCATTATATACAAACGTAACACTATGAATATTTCACCAGTCCTTTCTAACAGGCGTTGGATTGCTTCCAGATATTTACTATACACACAATGCTTTGGTTCAACATCATTTTACATGTGTGCCTGTGACTAAGGCATGAGCAGCAAAAATGATACTGGATCATTTTAAGTTATTCCCGTCTGAACTGCTCTGAGCTTAAATACGGTTTTTAGGAGGAACAAAGCTTAGAAAGCACCCAAAACTCACACTTGCAGGAGCAAAAATAATGAGCACTAAATAGCTTTCTGTTAAATACTGAGCTCGGACATTTCCGGTTGCTCTCAGTACAGTGATAATGACAAGCCAGGACCTACGAGATGAGTGTGACACAATTATTTTGATAATGTTCACGTCAAAAGGAAATGACTGTGGAAGTGGGGCAATTAGAAACATGAGGAAATGGTCTCTTTCTTTGAAGAGTCTCATTAGCTTGTCTCCAGATCTGAAAGGAATCCCAACCCAAGAAAATACACTTTGATGACTGAAGAATCTTAAAATCGCTAGGACAAGAGGTTAAGAAAGAAAAGCTTAACAGGTGAGCCTTTGAAACTTCGATTTGATTCCTTAACGTTTATCAACTCCTGAAAGTCCAAAAATCACGATGTTTGCGTGAAAAACGAACCCATAACCTATGCATTTCTGTTTAAGAAAAAACCACGACAAACGTCATCGCTCCTGCCTTCTTCCTTCGAATCCGCACCACCAGGCAGGCCTGGCGGGCGAAGCGGTACCCTCGGCCGCATTCACTCAGGCCCGCCGCCGGCACCCGGAGTCGGTAACGGCGGCCCGCCCGGGTCCCCAGGGAGCGTTTTGTCCAGGCCCGCCCGGGCGACGAGGCGCCGTCCCGCCCGGTTCTCACCTGAGCTCTTCATCAACATTCCCGCTGGGCTGTTCGGCTGAGGCCACCACAGTGGAAGCCGCAGAACCCTTGTTCTTCAAGATCCCTTTGATGGGCCGGTGCGAGGCCGTCGAGGCCGCCATAGTCCGTCGTTCCGGCTGCCTACTCAGAGTCGCTGTTTCGTTCGGAGTCCGGGAAGGAGAGGTCCGGACGCGAGTAGACACCCACCAGGCAGCCGCGGAGCCCGCTCGGGGCTGAAGCGGCCACACCTATTGTTGTGGGGACCGCTACCGGCGTCTTTATCACGATACAATAAAAAGACGCCACAGCCGACGCCGTGCGGCCGGCAGCCCTTCGCACGCCCTTCACCGCCGGTACTTTAACCGCGGCTCGCAAAGAGAGGTCCGCGTACAGTCTCAACGCCAGTGCAAAGCCGTCACAGAAGCTTCGCAGGCCCGCCCTCTCGCGATATCTAGGAACGGGGGCGTGGCGTGGAGGGGCGGGGCGAAAACAAAACCAACCTTCTCGCCCCTCCCTGGCGCTGAGCGGGTAGTGGAAGATCTGTTCTACTCATACAATGGGAGAGGTTTAGAACCTGCTTCTGTACAAAGTTCATCAGCCTTCAGAAACCCTAGTAGAGTCCTGATGTGGCGCTGTTGGCGGCTCAAACTCATCAGCTGCTCCTTGGAAACCCTTTACTGGGTCGCTATGAGTCAGAACCGACTCTACGCCACTTAACAATAGGCACCCTCACTCCCACCACCTTGTGAGGTTGTTATTGTTATTTTTATTTTGTTGTTGTTGTTAAGTGCCGTTGAGTCAGTTTTTTTGACCCATAGCGACCCTGTACAGGGTTTCCGAGGGTGTAAATCTTTACGGGAGTAGAAAGCCTCATCTTTCTCCCGCGGAGCTGCTGGTAGTTTCAAACCGATGACCTTAAGGTTCACAGCCCGATTCGTAACCAATACGCTACCAGAGCGGTTAGCAAACTAAGACTCAGAAAGGACATCACGCCCCAAAGATGTTAGATGATACATGAGTATGTCGCTGCTTTCTTGCTATATAACTTGCATAAAACGTTCAACTATTACGAAATCATGGAATACCAGTGTTTGAAATAGTCCTTAGGGACCGACTTGTTATGAAATTATAGAATACTGACTTTTATGATACCATACAATACTGATAGTTCATCTGTTGGAGAAGATGAAAGGGTGTCTTAGTTATTTAAGTGCTTTTAAAATAAAATTAGCACAAAAGGTTGGTTTTAACGAACAGAAATCTTATTTTTTTTAAGTTTTTAGGAGCTGAATTCAGGGTACCAGCTCTAGCGGAAGGCTTCCTCTTTCTGCTCTTTTCTGTTTTCAACTTCTGTCTTCTCCCATCCCTGCTTCTCTATCTAATCTGCCCTTTTTATATTTCAAAAGTAATTGGATTTAAGACACACCCTACTCTAATATTAGGTAGTTTGAACAAGGAAAGAAGGAAGGTCTCAAGTCACTGTAGAGGTATGGCCTGTCTCAGTGGGGAAACAAACCAACCTCAGCAGTGAGGTATTTCTGAAAAGAAGGGGGCTGGGAGAAAAGATTGTTTGCAAGTAGAAATGAAGTTAATTAGTAAGGGGAGTGGGAAAGAAAAGAAACTGTTTGCAAAAGGAAATAAAGTTAGTTAATAATAAGCTGAAACCTGAAAGACAAGATTCAAGGTAATCGTATATGGACCAGTTCTTTGGATTAACTCCTTGGGCACTAGAACCAGGAGTGCAGCCCCCTCCCCTGACAAAGGGATATATAAAGAAGAAGCTAAATTATACTCAGAGACTCCACCTCCTCTTCTTTCACACCTTCTGTAAGGACATCTATGTAACTAAACCTAGGTTTCGTTTCCCTAAACACCATTTCAGGGACTACAATCCATCTGTGATATTATGATCTCAATGACATAACAAAGAAAACTCTATTCCCCAAAGGGCCTACAACCACAGGTATTGAAATTAGGATTTACAACACACATTTGGGATGGGGGGCACCATTCTATCCATAACAGACCACTGTCATACATAGCATGAATCGTCACAGAACTTGATATTTGTGACTTGTTGCTGGTTTTCCCTATCTTACCACATTTCCTCTCTGCTGGTGATTTTGTGCTTGGTATTGCTGTCAGAAGTTTCTGGAATTGCAGTTTATAAACTCCTAGGTAATCATTTTAGGTAACCAGCTGTCCAACACTGACTGAAACTGTCCAGAAGCCTTAGGGACTATCTAGGTCTTTGTAAGAAAAGTCCAAATCGAGAAAATAAACAGCTTACACATGCTTCCTTCTTCATACTCCAAGCTATTTTGTATTTGGATATAAATGATTTTGGTAAGAGAAACAAGCTTCTTAAGGCTCTAGGGTGTCAGGATATGTGGGTACAGAAATTTCTAGCTGTGGAAAAACTCTCAGAAGCATGCTGTGTCTTAAAGTCCAGAACCAAGCTGGGATCAACTGATATCCACTCTAGCCATTCAGCCTGTCCCAACACAGTGTCATGACCAAGAACTACACAGAGGAAAAAAGTAAAGATCTAAAATATTAAGCAATTTGTTCCCCCATCACTCCCACCTCCAGACCCCCATTTCTCCTTACCAAGTTCTTTTCTGCCATCTTTTTCTGAGGAGATTTTTTCATCATCCTCTAGACAGGCCAGAGCAGAGTAGGCTGGTGGTGCCAAACCTCGTGTTTGGCTTTACAGACTGCTTGGTCTGGAAGGGGCCTTGACACCCAGTCTCAGCAGGCAGCAAGCACTCTAGTCTGTTCTTAAACAATGCCAAGGGCCATGAATTCACACACACACACACACACACACACACACACACACACACACACATCAGAGTAGTTGGTTTTGTCTTTGGACAGCTCTGATTCAGAAAATTTACCTCAGACAACAGCTTTGTGTATTTGGAGGGGTGGGAGGAAAGGATGTGTGGGTGGCGGAGGGGGGCGCGGGAAGACCTCTTCGGGGTCTTAAGGCTCTTCTCTCTGGCCCCAAATCTCATCTCCCGGAGCACAAGCTCTGTGATTTGGGGATAGCACTTTATTCTGTGTTCTAAGGATTCTGCTCCTCAGAAACCACCTCAGAACAACTATCCTGTTTTAAATGTCCGGCTGTAGTTGATATCCGAGTTCCTGTTGACTTGCAGACCAGGCCTCAATCAGGGAATGGATGCTGACTGGAGATAAGGGAGGCATGGGAGCAGGAAGGGGGAGTAGGCTGTGCCAGTTACAGAGCTTAATGCCCTCCCCAGAGATTTCAGTCAAGCTGGATCGGCTCCCCAGCCACTCAAAGCACCTCCCTCTCCTGGCCCCGCCTCTGTTTCCAGTCACGTTCCCCTAGTCCCCTCCCTCTCGCCCGGGCCAGGACTGCCCAGCACATCTGACATCACCCTCTGATCGTCCCGCCCTTTCATTGAAAGCAAAGCAGGATGGCCGCCTCCCTTCCTGAGTCCCTTGGTTCCCAGGTTCCAACACCTGCACTGCTTCCCCTGCGTGTCATGGGAAGCCCAGGTCAGCTGTGGTAATCCTGTTTTCAAGGGAACATGCGAAACTGCCCTTTAGAGTTTAAATTGTTGGGCAGATTTGCTTTGTTCCTGCTTGGGGCCAGCCATCACTGCCTCGAACTTGGCCCTTAATTAAATATTGCCTTGCTTGAGACCCTCTAATGAAAAGGCCTACCTCAGTATGACACAATATGTTTTATTAGAATTAATAAAATAAAAGCATTGGAACAGAAGGTGATGAAGAGTCCTTTGAAGAAGTTTGAAAAAATGTGACCTTCAAAAATTTAAAAAGTTTAACTTTTGCCTCTTATATTATCTCTACCACTACCATCCTCACTAAAAGTGAAACAGATGACTTCCTTAATACTAAAAAAAAAAAAAAAAAATTACGTTTAGCCACAAAATTGTTAATGTCACTCCAGCTACTCCTTATATTTTAGAATAGCTAAGGAGCTATGGTAGCGTAGTGGTTATGAATCAGGCTGCGAAGCTTAAGGTCAGCGGTTCGAAACCACCAGCCGCTCCGCGGGAGAAAGATGAGGCTTTCTACTCCCGTGAAGATTATACCTCGGAAACCCTGTACAGGGTTAACAACAACAACAAGCCAAGCCTTAACAACAACAACAAGCCAAGCCACTTTGGAGTCCAGATGTGGCACTATGGGTTAATGCGCCAGACTGCAAAGCCGTTTGAACTGCGAGGTCGGCAGTTCAAGCTCACCCGTCGCTTCCTCCTATACAGGGTTGCTATGGGTCGGAACAGACTTAATGGCAATTAACAACAAGAAGCCACTTTATTCCTCAGAGTGTCTCAAAGATTTCCACATGCTTCTTCAGAGCGCTTCTGCTATTCCTCTCCTGAAACTTGCTCTCATAGGAAGTCACTGTATTTGGCTCTATTTATATTTCCTATATGTCAAGAGTTTGGCTGCCAAAAAAAGGATTGTGAATGGAATCTTCCACTCTGGTTTCAATTTCTGGAAGTAACCTCAAGCCAAATCATATGTTTAAATATATGTATACATATGTTAAAGGATGATCTGACAATTATTTCAGTATCTTTTGAAGACTCCATCAGGTAGCCAGACTAGGCAACATATTAGGAGGAAAGAAGGGAAGAGACATTCTGGTGTCTCCCTTGGTGGCTGAGCCAGTGGGAGCTCTGCTCATTGAAACAGACTACTGAGCCAGATACCTCTTGGCTTCCCAACAAGAAAAGTGCTCCAAAACTACAAATGGCTTCCATGGCTGACTCTGTTCAACCTGTGTAAGTCATCAAGCAGGGTTCACTGAGCAGGGAAGTGGACAGTGCTTCTGCCTGTCCTCTCTCTTTCCCTCTGGAAAAATACTCAGAGGTTGTGAGCAGCATTCTCCACCCACCAAGTTCTTTTCCTTTTCAGATAATGCCTCCATAGGCCAGAAAAATCAACCATTTTGTAGCACATGGTAGAAATTCATGATAGAAAGGGCAAGATTATTTAAACAAAGATATATATATATTTTTAATTTAAGTAAGAGAAGGACAAGGACAAAGAAAAACCACTCTCTGTTAAACAAATGGTTTAATTCACAATCGTGAAAGTTTCCATTGTTTCTCTTCTTTCCAAAGACATCTACCCAAAGGTCCCTTAACCTCACCACAGAAGTCGCCAAATATGCCAACATACTTATCTGAGATGACTCACAGAATGTTGTACTTGTATCATGTATACAAAGATTTCATTCGTTCCTCCATGTTTGACCCTCTGGTCATAGCCTGGGAACATAGAGAAGTACTTACTTTTTCAAAATCTACCAGACAAAATATGGGAAGGAAAAAGAAGGCAGGATAGTGTTAAGAGCTTTGCATGGGAATGTTGTTTGCCCTCAAGTCAGTTCTGACACACAGCAACCCTGTTATAAGGGTTTTCAGGCTGTACATTTTTATGGGAGCAGAAAGCTTCATCTTTCTACCTAGGACTGACTGGTAGATTTCAAACTGCTGACCTTGTTGTTAACAGCCCAATTCATAAACCACTGCACTGCTAGGGTTCCTTTGGAATGAGAATGTTGTTGTTAAGTGCCATTGAGTTGATTCCGGCATATAGCGACCCTGTATAGGGTTTCAGAGGCTTTCAATCTTTGCATGAGCAGAAAATCTCATCTTTATCCCTGTGGCATGGCTGGTGAGCTCCAATAGCTGACCTTGTGGTTCGCAGTCCAGTGCTTATTGTATGTAGCCACCGCACTTCCCCTTGGAATGGGAATGTTGTTATTGTTAAGTGCTGTAGAGTCAGTTCTGACTCACAGAGACCCTATGTAGGGTTTCGGAGTAGCGGCTGGTGAGTTTGAACTGCTGTCCTTGTGGTTCAAACCAACCTTATGGTCCATCCAGCACATCATCCTACAGCACCGCACTAGGACTGGAACAAGAAATATTATTTTCTTGGTGAACCTACTGGCTTGTTTTATGTCTCCCAGAAATCACTCAGTTTTTAAAATTCATTTAAAAAAATTTGGGGGGCTGGTAAGGAATAAGGGTTAGGGTTGAGGTAGGACTATGGCAAAGTTTAGGACTTCATTTAGTGTTAGGGTTATGGTGAGTACTAGGGTTAGGAGTAAGACTTGGCCTAGTTTTAAGGGTTACAGTTAGGTTTTTATTTATTTATTTATTATCTTAAAATCTGTTTGATTCCCTCTTCATTTGAAAGTTCTGTAACT
>NW_006408648.1:9377722-9445995 GCF_000296735.1 Chrysochloris asiatica | reverse complement strand
CTGGTTTTCTATTTTCAATCTCATAGGTCTGTTTTACTTTGAATACTCTATATCTGGGTGATATTTTCATGTATGTTGGCCTCATGTTGTTGTCTGCTTTGTTAGTTCACTGTCCATAGAACTCCCTTTATTATTTTTTGTGAAGTTGGTCTGGTTTTTACAAATTCTTTTAATTTATCTGAACATGACCTGATTTCACCCTCATATTTGATAGACAATTTTTTTTGGATATCCATGATTCTTGGTTGGCAGTTCTTTCCTTGTCTTTGGTTTTGAAACGTTTAATTATGTCTTGGTGATTTTTCTTTTGATGTCTATCTTGTTTGGAGTTTAACTTCTTGAATGGTTATCTTTTCATCTTTTCATGATGTTAGGGAAATTTTCTTCCAACAATTCTTGGACAATTTTCAACAATTTTCTCTGTTTCTTTTTGTTTTTTCTTCCTGTTCTGGAACCCCAGTCACACAAATCATTCCTCCTGATAGTGTTCCAGATAAACTTAGGCTTTCTTCAGATTCTTTTATTTTGATCGTTTCTCCAGCAGATGAATATTGAGATTGCATCTCAATGTAAAAAAAACAAACAAAAAGCCTCACCACTGAAACAATAAACAACATTTTTACCAAGAGAAAATATTGAAGTCATCAAGGACTTCATTCTTCTTGGATCAACTATTAACACTCACGGAAGCAGCAGTCAACAAATCAAATGACGTATTGCATTAGGCAAATCTGCTGCACAAGACCTTTTTAAAGTGTTGAAGAGCAAAGATGTCAGCTTGAGGACTAAGGTGCACCTGACCCAAGCCATGGTATTTTCAATAACGTCATATGCATGCGGAAGCTGGACAATGAATAAGGAAGACTGTAGAAGAATTGATGCTTTTGAGTTATGGTGTTGGAGGGGAATATTGAAAGTGCCACGGGCTGCCAAAATAATAAATAGATCTGTGTTGGAAGAAGTGCAGCCAGAGTGCTCCTTGGAGGCCAGGATGGCCAAACTTCATCTCTCATACTTTGGACATATTATCAGCAAGGATCAGTCGCTAGAGAAGGATATCATGTTTGGTAAGGTGGAGGGTCAGAGAAAAAGAGGAAGACCCCAGCGAGATGGATTGGCAAATGGCAACATCAATGGGCTTAAGTGTGGCAACAGTTGTGAGGTTGGCCCAGGACCAGGCAGTGTTTCGTTCTGTTGTGCATAGGGTCACTATGAGTCAGTACTGACTCGATGTCACCTAACAACAACAACAACAAGCTGAAATTATCTGTTTTCTCCAAGATATTATAATGTTGTATTTATGTTTAGTTGGCCGTTGCATATTAGTGTGTTCTCAGGCACTACCTATCTCCTGGTGGATGTAGTAGAGTTTTTTTTGTGTCTGTGACTATAAATTTTCCATAAGTTGCAACTGGTCTGGCTTACAATTTTTTATAAGAGGTAAGCAAAAGTGTCATGCAATGTAATTTTATTCTGTTCATTTTTTCATTTATTCTGTCAGTTTGTTTCCTGAATTTTTATACAGTCTTGTCTATGTTTTCCTTGATTTCATTTGTAGCTTGCAAATGATAAAATGTATTTTATTATACTACAATCTCATATTGGAGTAAGGAGTATAGAATTTGAGTCAGAATACTTGTGATACTGGTATAAAGTATTTCGTTTAACACTGTATTTCTGTTGCCTTGAATTTGTCCTAGTTGGGAATTTCACAAATGTATCATTTTATTATTGCAATTGAACTGTTGTAACAGTCTCCAACAAAACCAGTCTGTATGCCTCCAGTTTCTTTATCTTCCATTTATCTTCTTCTTCTTTTTTTTTTTTTTTTTTAAGGTTAAGTAATGATCTGCAATTCAGAAATTCAACTCCATTTTGTCAGGCACTGTGTTGGACATAGGCCAAGAATTAGACTCCTTCCCCTTTTTATTTTTTGCTCAACCAACTCAATCTTCTGTAATTGCACATTACATAGGATAAAGTACACATACCTCAGACAATCTGACTTCATCTGTTTTGCTAGATTTCCTCGCTTTTCACAGCTATGTTCCTTTCCTCCATGTTCTTCATACCTGTCACACTAACCTTCTACTGGTGCCAGATCACTTCATCATCCGTCACTGTTTCATACCTGTTCTTAGCCTCTATCTGAAATGTCCCCCTCCCTTTTTGTTCTGAAAGTACCCAGGTTTAAAGTTTTCTTCTGAGACTCCATGCAGGCAGAGTTAGTCTCTGTCTCCACTGAGATCCCATGGAAATGTTGGTGTTCTTCTGTCATACACAGCATCCTAATTTTCTAAGGGTCAGTCTCTCTCACTGTGGCCTCTTTATTTTATTTTATTTTTTAAGGTTTTTATTGTGGATTGAGTGAAAGTTTATAGGGCATATCATCAGTTTTACATTCAACAAATCATATACCTTGTTTCATTACAATGATTACACTCCTTTCCATGTACCATCAGTTAACAGTATTTCTCTCTATCCACTTTAGCTTTTTTTTTAAAAAAAAACAAACAAACCCACTCAGGCATATATAATAATTTGCGTCTCCAAAGGGCACATTCTGCAAGTCTACTCCTGGCCACCAACTCTTAGTCCTTCTCTTCTTAGTTCATGAATCTAGAGTCCTCAGCCGCTCCCCCTCTCCATGGCCCCATCTCTGACTCCATCTCTGGTACTGCTGCTTCTCTAGATAAGGTCACACATTCCTCTTGTGCATTTCTCTCTTGATGGTCCTAGGGTCCTCTGTTTCTGGACTGTAAGATTAACCACTCCCCTTTTTTTGTTACAAAATTTCTACCTTTATAATTGTGACAGTCGCGATGAATCATGATAAGAATTATTCACTATTGACTCTCACGAATCTTATCCCCATTTCTTTTCACCAGACCCATCCAGACAAGATGACAGCTATTAAGTGGGGACTGTTTCTTTCCCCCCATACTCTTAAACTCTCTTTTGAAACCTTGTAAGCCAGTCACTTCGTGCCTTTATTGCCCCCTCATTTTAGGTAGCCAATGTCTAAGTTGCCCATCCCTATCTACCCTGTGTACAGAGGGGATAGCATTGATACTTGATTTGAAGACTCTTTCCCTCTCTGTTGGTATTTAGAGTAATTACTGCTCTGAGTATAAGCCAGGTTCATCATGAAGATGTATCTTCTGTCACTGTAGCTGTTCCAGTCTGCTTGTCCTTTCTAGTGGGAATGTCTCACCTCACAAGGTTGTGGATGGGACTCAGGATTCCACCTAAGGTCCTATACTCTGTAAAGGCTTTGCATGAGGCTTATTTCACTGGGCAAGTTGTAGAACCCCTTTTAGGTATTCCAATCAGTTATAGGATAAAGATGGGCTTACAAGTTTTCTCTGATCATGTTTCCCAACATTCCTTTCTATCCCATTCAAGTGTCTATTTTACAATAGTAGGCAAGGGAAACTAATATTCATAAGGCAGTCAAGGATTTTTAGTATTATTTATCCTCTTCTAGCTATACCTAGATCCCTGTATCTCAGAGCGCTGTTGTTCCAAGGTTGAGTATGCATCACTATTTACCTCTGTCCCACTAGGCCATGCAAACCTGTCTCAGTGTTCCCCTATCTATCTTGTTCTTCTGTCTCCTCCCTTCTTCTTGTATTTCCCTCCCCAACACCCAAAGTAAACCCCTCACCCCAACCCCATTGTGGTTATGTTATATTCCATTAGTTCTACCCTCCATTTAAGACCGTCTATTTTATCCCATAATGTACCTGAACTTCCCACCACCTGGATCTCTGTTCCTCTGTGTTTACCTTTTTTCACATTGTAATTGTTTTGATCATAGACTGACCTCCCAGATCCTCTGTTCTTATCACTTTATTCTGTTCTTGACTCTTCCATTTGTTAAGTAAGTTCAGGGTGATGCTGCCACGTATGTCATTCTGTAGTTGTCTGTTCTTGTTGGTTGTCAGTTAACAGAACTTCCTTTAGGATGCTTTTCATAGCAGGGTTGGCTTTGGCAAAATCCCTTAGCTTCTGTTTGTCCTGGAATGTTTTGATTACACTGTCGTTATTTGTTTGACAGCTTTGCTGGGTAGAGGATTCTTGGGTGGCAGTTTTTTTCTTTTGGGGTTTTTCTAGTTCTAAACAGTTCAGGGCCGGCTATGGCCATTTGGTTTTAAGTGGAAACTGTCTCTTTAAATTTCAAAGAGATCTGTGCGCATGCGTAATAGAACCCTCTGAGGGTGGGGCTGGGGTGTCCACTAGCTCAGGCACCCCTATAGTCACCAGAATGGAGGTATGCAGACAGCAAGGAACCAATGAACAGATACCAAAAGAAAAGAAGGTCCACATCTTTATCTCCGTGGCTCTGTCAGGCGGCCGTGGCCGCTCCAATCCTTCCCCTGCTTGGCCCCACACAAGATGGCGGCTCCTGGAGCAGCTGAGCATCTGGAACCAGAAAGCAATGGATTTCTTGCTTCTGCCACAAATCCCCCCAGCTGTAAGCCTTCCAACCTTCTAAATATTCCTTTATATGTGGTTCAGAGTTCTGGGACCAGCCCCTGAGGCTGCTTGGTCGGGTACTCTGTGTTGTTGCTGGCGAAGCTCTTTATTACACGTCCACCCGCTCTGCCATCTTGTTTGTTCTCTCTCACTGTGGCCTCTTTAGGAGCAGGCAGGTGCTTAGTTTCTCTTCCTCCCTATCAACATAACTGAATGAATGCAAGTGTGTAGAGAAACCCTCCCTAAATGTTGGTTAATTAGTGAATAAATGGGTAAACTGGAAAAATTTCCCTCAAACAATGATATTCTTAAAATCATTGACTTTATGAAAAATGACCTGATTGTACAAGGGGGCTTCAAAAAGTTCATGGAAAAATGGAATTGAAAAGCAATGGAATTTTTCCACAAACTTTTGGAATCCCACTTGCATAGAATGCTTTAAATGGCAGAGTGAGATATTTATTCTAATACTGAAAAAGTACCATCAACTGCTTGACTTCATAAAATAAACTATAGCAGGTATTTTCATTTTATTCCTCTTTTTCCCCCAGGACTCTTTATAAAGGAAATGACTTGTTATTAGACAGACACAGAGATCTACTTTCAATTAGGTCTCTTTGCCACCTTTAGTTCCATGCAGTACTGCTGTTTTCACAAAGTTAGAGCTTCCTATTTGTCAGTCATGTGTTCTTCATAAATGTACCTGTGTTCTGAATAGCAATCAAGACCTTTGGTATCCTTCTGTGGCTAACGCAGGAGTGCGTGGGGGACCCTCAATAGGAACCTCAAAAATGTCACTAGAGAAATTGACATTTGCTTTTCTTCCAAATGGATTGGAAACTGAGAGAAAGAGTTGGTAAAGGAGCCTGCAGAGAAAAGCTCAGGTTTGGGAAACCAGCAGCAGGGCTGTGTGGGCCGGTGGTTTCTGTGCAATATGTTCTCACCCATGAAACATAAAACAAGAAATGGTGAAGGTTTCCAATACTCCTTCTCATAGCTCCCATCAAGAACATAAAACAAAGGGCATGAAAGAATTTGCCTCTCACTGTTTCTTATATATGGCATTTTCTAGTCAATGTCTTAAACTAAATTGAATTAAAAATGAAGTCGAAGTGAAAAGTAGTTTTGTTCCCAGGTTGTTCGTTTTTGTTGTTGTTGTTTTTATTTAACTATGGCACCTATAATGTTGTCTTTTAGGTAGCCACTTACAATGTTCTTCCTAACTACCTGTAATTAATAATTTACCTACTTGAAAATGCAACTCTAAGACAGGCCCTTGGCCAACACTAATTTTATGAAGATCCACCACACCCCTAGTATTTTTGACATTCTTAAACACACTGCTAAGCTGTACTTTACAGAGGCAATTCCATTTGTCACATTTAAGAAGAGAGTCTGGAAGCGTATTTGACTCTGTAATTGACAGAACTATGATACAGAATTGGAGAGCTTTATGAGTGACCACAGCCGAAATTCCCTTTGATCATGTAGATTCCCTCCACACAGGAAACCAGTTAAGATTACAGGATAAACTCACTAAGACTTTTCCAGGGTCAAAGAGAATGCATGTAAAAATGAATTGCTTTTGTTTCATGTTTTCCCTCCTTCCATAGAGAAACATAGAAATTAAGACAATTTGTAAGGAGTGGCCAGGAATAAAAATGTCTGGCTAATGAGGTTAGCATATTTATTATATGTGAGATTATGCTTCCTGACTCATAGCAACCCTGTATAGGGTTTCGGAGGAGCAGTTGGTGAGTTTGAATGGCCGACCTTATGGTTCACAGTCCAGTGCTGATCCTACAATGCCATACTAGGAGTCCTCTTGAAAGAAAAATATAATAAAATTAAGTCAATACTAAAATAATTAAGCAGAAATTAGCCCTTCTCCCTTTTTTTTTTCAGCATCTCAAGGTCATCATTGTCATCATAGATAGCTGCTTCCTTATCACAGACATTGAACTTCACTTCTAGTCTTTCCAGATTCTAGAACAGCTGCTTTCAAGAGCCAGGTAGGCTAATGGTACTTCTCCTTCAACCAAACCTATCCAAATCCTTACCTATCCAAGGCCAGTTCCGGTCCTCAGGATCCCACCCCTGTCAGCTTCAGTCTCCCTGGATGTGCATTCTCTCTTCACATTGTCAACATCAAGTGTGTTTCAGTGCTTTTCTTCCTTAGCTGTGTCTGCCAGGCCCTCCTTCCGCCATTCCTCACAGACAAACTACCTGTCTCAGGAGCCACATTGAAAGTATTTAATAACCAGCCAAACAGAAAGGGAAATTATCCATGCAGGTGCAGGCTCATGTAATTTGTGAAGCTCTCTGCGGTACTTGGTGCACCCCTTTAGTTACTGGGGCCATGAGGGAGATCCAGGGATTGTTGAGAAATAGGGAACCTTCTGGAGGTCAGAAGTGTAGTTACCTACCAAGTGGTACTGTTATGTTGGTGCACACCCGTGACATACCAGCCTTTCTGAGCTCCTCAGATGCTTTCCCAGAAGGTTGCCTGCATTTTTCACCTTCAGTCAATTCTGACTTTTCTCTCTCATGTAGTTTTCACAACTAGTGGCTGGCAGTTTGCCCATGTGCCAACGAGCACATGATTTGGAAGGGGTTGGGCTTTCTCCTTGAATCCAAAGGCTGCTTCCTTGGTCATCACTCCCTCCATCCCTATCCCGTGCAAGGTAAAAACTCCTCTCCTACAGACTCATATCAGCTAACTATGTGTGTGCGTTCTCTGTCTGCCCCTTTTGGTTACTGGCCCTCTAGTAAGCTCTTGGCAACCTCTAAATTTCATCAAGTACTTTGACTAATTTTTCTCATTTAAGAAACGTTTATTAAGCATTTGCTGTGCCAAGCAGTTTCCTATAGGTACAAAAGATGAGTAAAACATGATCCTTGTCCTTAAACACAAGCTTGTAGTTTAATGAAATATAAAACAATTTCCAGACCAGATGGCAAATACCTTAATGGGCATACAGTGTTTACAAGCTTGGAAACATGAATACATGAAAATGAATGGGTGGGAAGAAAAGCAAGCAAAGAATCAGAGAAGGCGGGAGAGAGTTGGAGAACCAGCAAATTGGAGTTACCCAGGTAGAGCAGAACGAGCTGTGGTGGCACTGCAGGATAAGCACTGGACTGCTAACTGCAAAGTTGGCAGTTCAAACCCACCAGCTGCTCCACAGGAGAAAGATGAGTCTGTCTGCTCCCATAAAGATTTACAGCTTCAGAAACCCTAGACAGGGTCACTATGAGTCAGAATCAGAATCAACTCGATGGCAGTGGAGAGTGCAGAGGTAATGCAGGGGAAGGAGAAAGACACCATCATTCATAGCATCGGGAGTGATGTGTACAAATGGACTGAGCTCTGAGAAGGAGGGAAGGGTGCCTTTGGGAAACTGCTAATGATTCAGTCTGGCAGGTGTAAAGGATTTATGCTGGGTAGCAGCCGGGGATAATCCTGAAAAGTGTCAGGAGACTGATCATGGATCTAATCATCTCTCCTCACAAATACACCTTCTCTCCTTTTCTCCCCCTGCTCGGCTGACTGCAACCAGCCATCCTAGAATTCTACTTCCCCTATCACTTTCCACATCTCTAAATCCACAGAATTCTGCCTCCTAAAAATCTCCATTCTGGCCCCGCTGCCACTGCCTTAGTTCATGCCTCATCGCTCAGCATGCATTACTGCATTAGCCACCTCATTGGTCCTCCCACCTCACTGGCTCACCCATCTGCTCTCCATCCTCCTCTGTGGCCGACCACCAAGGTCACTCAGTGTTATCAGCTCAGGATAGTGCCCTTCCCAGGGGGAAGATGTCTGAGCAGGTGATAGGTGGCTCCCCATTGTGAAATGAATGGGATTGCCTTAGCCTCTTCCTGAGTTTACCCAACCCCTTCCTCCCCAGGCTCTGGTGTCACCTGTAGCCAACCTGAAGGCAGGTCATTAGCATCCCAGGTCTCTGTGAGAACACTGTTCTTCCTGAATTAATAAATTGGTATTCAGCTTTTATTTTTAAATGCAAGTTAAATGATATCCTAGAGGTAAATCCAGAGTCCTGGTGTGGTGCTGTAGGATAAGCACTGGACTACAAACCATAAGCTTGATGATTCAAACATATCAGTCGCTCCTTGGAAACCCTATACAAGGTCGCTGTGAGTCAGAACTGATTCATTGGCACTTAACAATAACAGAGCTAAATCCTTCAATAACTTTCTTTCACCTTCAGATTAAATTCAGAACTTTTTATTCTTTACAGAGCTGTCAGTGATCTGAGTCTTGGTTACCTCTGGCTCCTCCACAGGACCTTGGACCCCTGATGCTGTTGAATGATTTGATTCCTCTTGTTTGAGCCTTTTTTATGCCTGGGACACCTCCTCCTCCCTTTTCTATTCTGGATCAACTCCAAAAGCAGCTTGGAATTTGTTCCTGAATGAAGCTCTTCCTCACTCTTCAATGGCAAAGTGTAGTGATCTTCCTTTGTGCTCCCATAATGCCCCATGCTAACCTCCTAATTGTGGGGCAGTAGGTTAAAGTACTGGATTGCAAGGTTGGTTTGAATTGCTAGGCTGGCGGTTCAAACTCACCAGCTTCTTCTCTGAAACTCTATACTATGAGTTTCTATGGGTTACTATGAGTTGAATCAACTCGGCGGTACATAACAACAACATCAATCCTTTCAACAGGTCTCTGAATCCTACATTGTAGTGGTTGGTTTTCTTGTTTATCTTTCTCTGAGGGAGATCCAGGTCAATTCTAATAGCAGTGTACCTAAATTCTACTACTCTCTTGGCATCTGCTTGTACAGCCTCTTTTGCGTGTGTTTGCCCATTTTTTGTCATTTAATTTTGCCTTTTGTTTTTGATGGAATTGCTAGATTGTCATAATATTAGGTGTGGACTCTAAGGCACCCTGCTTCAAAGAGGTAGTGTTTTCAATTACCCAAGATGGGTGTTGAGCATCAAAGGTGCTGAGATTTGATAGGTGCTGAGCATGGCTGTAAATGAGGTGGGGATGAAGCAGTTAGCAGACAGCTGACACTGCACTGCTGAGGATGAGGTGTTGAGATTATAGGGACTATTATCTGTGGGTGGATCCCAATGGTAATTCTTTTAAAATAGTCATTCAAAATGTTTGGTACAAATTAGTATTTATAATTTATAATATTTACAATAAGTGGTTCTGAATCCAGTATGTTATTTTGGGAAATTGAGATCTCAATTGATAGTAAATAAAAGAAAAATGACAACCACAAGGGAACACAACAGTATCATTATTTGTAACATATTACAAATCTATTATGAGCTTATTTGAAATATAAAGTCTGAGATGCTTTTGGACAAAAATGTTACTTTGTTGTTATGTGCCATGGAGTCAGTTCCGACTCAAAGTGACCCTACACAGGGTTTCCGAGGCTGTAAATCTTTACGGGAGCAGATCGCCTCATCTTTCTCCCACGGAACCGCTGGTAGTTTCAAACTGCTGACCTTGCGGCTCGCAGCCCGATTCGTAACCACTACACTACCAGAGCATGTTACCAGAAGTTCTTAAAATGTCAAAAAGATGGGAACAAAGAATGGCGGTGGTGGTGGTGGTGGTGGTGGTAATGTGCTGTGGAATTGGTTCTGACTCATAGCGACCCTAGATAGGGTTTATATGTTACGGAAGCAGAAAGCCTCATCTTTCTCCCTTGGAGTGGCTAGTAGGTTAGAACTCTGGCCTTGTGTTGAGCAGTGCAGGTATTCAAAAGGAGGCTGAATTTTAAGCCAAGCTCTACACTCAAACAGTTCATTAACTTCATTCTTGTGTAACTAACTAACTAGAAACTATGGACACAAGATTCCTGCCCCTAAGACCCTCCCTCATTATCTAGTGGGAAAGCTAGGCTGGCAAACCAACAGTTTAGAGCCAAAGAGATCATGCAGGTCAATAGTTTAGTGTTGACACATTGGATTTATCTTTGAAAGCAGTGGCTCTAAGAATAAGAACTAGCTGTCTTCCTGCCAAAATGAATATGTGAACTATGGAGTTCTTAGGCATAATTCAAATAATGAGTCAAACCTCAGAGCACATAACTGAAAGCACTGCATAGCGTAGCAGTCTTAGTCCCTCAGGCAGAAAACTGCCATATTTCTTGATCGTATTGAATTTGGTTGTTCAGAGCAATGCTTTCTGGGATGTTCTGTGGGTTCTATATTTAGAAAGTTGTTCTTAATATTATTCCAAAGCAATTACTCTTCATTTTAAAGAAGAAGAAAAATGTCTTTTTTGTTGTTGTTGTTCAGTTTTATGTTCAACACTTAAAAAACAAACCAAACTCGCTGCCAATGAGTTAGTTCCAACTGAGCAGAACTGCCCCACACATGTATAGTAGACCTGCTCCATAGGATTTCCATAGGATAATCTTTACAGAAGCAGATTCCTACGTCTTTCTCCCATAGAGAGACAGGTAGATTCAAATCATCAACTTTTTGTGTAGTAGACCAACAGATCCGTTTTGGAAGAAGTACAGCCAGAGTGCTCCTTGGAAGCCAGGATGGCCAAACTTTGTCCGTCATACTTCGGACATATTGTCAGGAGGGACCAGTCGCTGGAGAAGGATATCGTGTTTGGTAGGGTAGAGGGTCAGAGAAAAAAGAGGAAGACACCCAGTGAGACAGATTGGCAAAGTGGCAGCATCAGTGGGCTCAAGTGTGGCAACAACTGTGAGGTTGGCCCAGGACTGGGCAGTGTTTTGTTCTGTTGTGCATAAGGTCACTATGGGTCAGTATAGACTTGATGGCACCTAATAACAACAGTCTAGTCTAGTGCTTAGTCACTGCACCAGCAGGATTCTTGTTGAACACATTGTTGTTGTTGTTAGGTGCCATCAAGTATATCTTTACAGGAGGCTGTAAATCTTTACAGGAGCAGAAAGCCTCATCTTTTTCCCTCAAAGTGGCTGGTGGGTTTGAATTGTTGACCTTGTGGTTTGCAGCCCAGTGCTTATCCTACAGAGACGCCAATGCTCTGCTGAACACTTAAAGTACCATAATTCTGTGTTGATAAATTGTCTCTTGAGAAACCATCTACCTTGTGACTTTTAAGGTGCTGGAAGTGGTTGCTATAGGGGTGGTAGCATTGGTTATGTGCCATGGAGTCGATTCACAACCACTATGCTATAGTTGTTGTTACGTGCCGTGGAGTCAGTTCTGACTCATAGCGACCCTGTACAGGGTTTCCGAGGCTGAAATTCTTTACGGGAGCAGAAAACCTCATCTTTCTCCTGCGGAACATCTCGGTAGTTTCGAACTGCTGACCCTGAGGTTAGCAGCCCGATTTGTAACCACTATGCTACCAGAGCTCCTTAGTACTAAGTATTAATTAACGTCAGTTGCTATTGAGTTCATTCCAATTCACCACAGCCCAAGTGTACAGAGGAATTGTGCTGGATAAGGTTTGCAAAACTGTGACCTTTCGGAAGAAGATTGTGGGGTTTTCTCTTGAGGTGAACCACCAATCTTTTGGTTAGTAGTCCAGCACTTAAGCATTTGCGCCACCCATTCTTAAACATAGGTTAATAAATAACATCAATGAAAGAAAAGGCTCATTTTGAGATCTAGGCAAAGATTCCTAAACTAGACTGCTCTTTGGTCAATCACTCATCTTCATACAGTCTTGCAGTGTGGGTAATTCTTTGCTGTCAGTTGGCAGCAAACTTACCCAGACAATATGGCACCTCAGGACATTTACTTATTTGAAATGAAACAATTTTCTTTTCAATGACAGTGTGATACTTTTCTAGCATGATTTAATACAAGGCTTCAGAGCAGACAATGTTTCTCAAGGAAGAGAAAGGCTGACTCAGTGAGCTAGGGCACACTCTCTATAATGTATAATAGGAAATTGAAAACTGATCACAGAAAAAACATTTGCACTTACTAAGAAAACAGTCATGCGTCTCAATTGTATTAAGTCAATGCATTCAGCATTTGCCCCTCAAATCACAAGGAAGGCAGCCTGTAGTCTCACAGGGTGGGGTAGGACAGAGGCTCATTAGGGAGGTGTGGAGAGATGCCCAGTAAATATATAGGGAAATAACTAAACAAGAGAATTGCAGACTGTGAAACGTAGTAAATAAAATCCAAAAGCTGATAGAATAGAAGGTAATTGAGGAAATTACTTTTAGGAAGATGCCTGTGGTGATCACAAGGTCAGCAGTCCTAATCCACCAGCTGCTCCTTGGAAACACTATACAGCATTGCTATGAGTCGGAACCCACTCGATGATATAACAACATTCATATAACTGGAGAACTATTGCATTTAAACAATTTAAAGCTATATTTATCACATATTATCCTATGATTAAAATTTATAATAAGCATTACTAAGGGGTGTGTGTGACAATATGAGTGACTTCACCAACCCTTGTGACTCCACTTGTTATGAGCTGTGGAGTTGGTTCTGAATAGCAGCTGGTGTGTTTGAACTACCAACCTCATAGTTAACAGTCCAGTGCTGATCCCACAGTGCTATACCAGGACTCAAGTGACGCCACTAGGGTAGAAGAAGTGAGTACTACAAGTTCCTATTCTTCATAATTCTTGTGCTGTCCTTATCTTGCTAGCCACCAAGAACTAGGAAGGGCTCACAAAGTCATCTACTTACTCTGCTTCCTGCTAAGTTGCCCCTTAGCTATATAAAACAATATTCCTCCTGCTAAGTAAAATCAATGGGAGTCCCAGACTTCCATGTTGACCATCTGGATTCCTGGGAAGCTGGGCATCAACCTCTCACTCATCTCTAATAATAGAGCATCTCTAGCCAAATTTGCCTCCTTAATAATTATTCTTTGATTACAACCCCCTAACTAGTGGTTACTGACTTGCCAAAACAAATGCTGACTTTGAGCCAGTTTTTTGCTCATGGAGCCAAAAAACACTGTTCTCATAGGAAGTGTTTAATTTTATTTATGTGGGGTGGGGAGAAGGAGCAAAATGAGGTAAACCTCCCAAATCATCCTATGAGTAAATTACTTCTCTCATATAAATTAGGATGTAAGTTCAAGGCTTAGCTATAATTCTAAATAGCTACATAGATTTGTGCATTTGTGTCACGTCACTTCTCTGGCCTTTAGTGTCCCCACTTGGAAAATGAAAATGCATCTGCATGGGATGATGTTCTAATGACAAGTTGTGGGGACATGTCAGAAATAGCAAATTGGGAGTCAATCCTGACTGAGTATGTTGAAGCACATGACTATAAGCCATACCTGGGTTCTATTTTCACTTCTATGACTGGTTCTTTCTGGGTTCTGGAACATTTGTACAGCTTTTGCATTCAGTTATTTATTTGGTAATTCATCCACTTATTCATTCAGTACATACTTACTGAGTGCTTGCTATGTGCTAGGCATTGTCATAGACTCTGAAGATATAAAATTATGCCAGAGTTCCTGTTCTCAGCGAGTCTACATTCTAGTGGGAGAGATGGACAATAAATACATAGGGAAATAAGTAAATAAGATAATTGGAGACTGTGAAAAGTAGTAAGAAAAATTTAAAGGCTGATAGAATAGAAGTTAACTGGGTTGATTACTTTTAGGAAGATGCCTGCAGTGATATCATATAAGCTGCGGCTTGACAAATGAAACACTACTAAGACTAAGCTTCTAAGTCTGTCAAAGTGGAGAAGTATTTTTAGTAGCAATACTTGGTAGGTACTAAAATGACCCACCTAGGTTCTTTCCCATGTACAACACTTTGCTGACAAAATGTCCATAAGCAAAATGCCACAGATGTTGACCGGCAGATGGTAGTTTTCCATTGCATCTTCCAGTAGGGTTGGTCCTGGTCATTGCCAATTTGGTGAGAGGGGGATGCAGCAGTCCTCTAACTCTATGGTGCCTGCACTGCTTCTTACCAGTCCTGCTCAGAGCCACCTTCTGGCAAAGAGCAAACACCCTTTTAATGTAAGCTAAGTGCTTCCTTCACTCCTGACCATACCATCTAGGGAGTCACAAAGCCTATTTGTCACTCCTGGAACAGAGCTGACTCATAGAAAGCCCTAGCAGCTGTTTTTACTTGGGAGGGGTGGTGTTAAAATCAGGTATAACTGGTGGCTACTAGTATGATGTGCCTGGAATTTTTCTCCACTGACCTGCCCATAGTCCCTGAATTTAGCATTTAGTTCATTCTCTGTTTGTGTTATAAATATAAGTAGCTAATAGAACATTTGCCATTTCTACAATCATCACATATACAATTCAGTGACACTAATTATGCTATCATTTTGTTCATCTATTACCATTCTACTGGGTTTTTGAACTTCATTGTTGTTCTTCTTCTTCAGGTCTCTATTTAATGTGAATTTTTGGGAGGGGCCATTCTTTAAATGTTAGCATTTAGCATCTCAAAAGGGACCTCAAGAAATTCTAAATATGATAAGTCAGGGGTCATGCCCTAGATCTCATTTTATCTACAACTGCCCTACTTTTGAGATGAAAAATTCATACCTACTTTAGATTATATCTCCTATTCATCTAACCTTAACTCTTAGTTACTCCTGTTATACTGCTTTCAAACATCCTAGAGACCCTTCTTCTGATAAGAGGTTCAAGGTCTACGTAGAGTATACACACAGGTATTTGTAACTCAAGGTAAAGGACATGGTTTTATTTACCATCACTCACCATTCAGTTTAAGAATAAAAATAAAACAGTACTTTTGGTGCTGTGGGTTAATGCACTGGACTGCAAGGTTGGTTTAAATCACAAGGTCGGTGGTTCAAGCTCACCAGCTGTTCCTCAGGGTTTCTATGAGTCGGAACTAACTCAAGGGCACTTAACAACAACAACAACAATGATAGGTTACCTGGTGTAACACTATAGGATACACACTGGACTGCTAACTGCAAGGTCAGTGGTTCAAATCCATCATCCACTTCTCAGAAACCCTGTACAGAATTGCTATGAGTCAGAACTGACTTGACAGCACTTAACAACAGAAGCAACATGATAGGTTGCCACCACTTGTCTGACAGTTTATCATACTGTGGTGGTTTGTGTGTTGCTGTGATGCTGGAAGCTATACCATCAGTATTCAACCTGCGATATGCGGATGATACAACCTTGCTTGCTGAAAGTGAAGAGGACTTGAAACATTTACTGATGAAGATCAAGGAACACAGCCTTCGGTATGGATTGCATCTCAATGTCAAGAAAACAAAAATCCTCAACTCTGGACCAATAAACAACATTCTTATCAACGGAGAAAAGATTGAAGTTGTCGAGGATTTCATTCTTCTTGGATCAACTATCAACATTCGCAGAAGCAGCAGTCAAGAGATCAGACAACTTATTGCATTGGGCAAATCTGCTGCACAGGAACTTTTTAAAGTGTTGAAGAGCAAAGATATCACCTTGAGGACTAAGGTGTACCTGACCCAAGCCATGGTATTTTCAATAACCTCATATGGATGTGAAAGCTGGACGGTGAATAAGGAAGATCGTAGAAGAATTGGTGCCTTTGAATTGTGGTGTTGGAGGAGAATACTGAAAGTGCCATGGACTGCCAAAAGAACCAATAGATCTGTTTTGGAAGAATTGCAGCCAGAGTGCACCTTGGAGGTCAGGATGGCTAAGCTTCGTCTTTCATACTTTGGACATATTGTCAGGAGGGAACAGTCGCTGGAAAAGGATGTCATGCTGGGTAAGATGGAGGATCAGAGAAAAAGAGGAAGACCCCTAACGAGATGGATTGGCCAGGTGGCATCATTGATGGCATCGAGTGTGGTGGCAGTAGGGAGGTTGGCTCTGGTAGTACAGTGGTTATGAGTTAGGCTTCTAACCTCATGGTCAGCAATTCAAAACCACCAGCGGTTTCATGGGAGAAAGATGAGGCTTTCTGCTCCCATTAAGATTTACAGCCTCAGAAATCCAATATAAGGTCACTACAAGTCAAAACCGACTCCATGGCACACCACCAGAGCAACACAGAGTCACCCATGGTGGACAGGTTTCAGTGGAGCTTACAGACTAGGAAGATGGAAAGGCAGGCCACTTCTGAGTGGTTAGCCACTGAAAATCTTATGACTAGCAGTGAAACATTGTCAGATTTAGTGCTGGATGATGAACTCCTCAAGCTGGAAGGCACTTATATACGACTAGGGAAGAGTTGCCTCCTCAAAGTAGAGTTGACCTTAATGTGAATGTGTTGTAGACCGTGTGTAGACTATACAGGCCACAAGCTCTGAGGAACAAATGAAGCCACTGGCAGTCATGGCAAATTGTTTTTAATCTTAGTATTCGGTTATGTTTATGAGTAAATGCAGACACGAGCCCTTATTATCCACAGAGAAATATTAGAACCTCCTAAAGCCGAGACTGTGAAGGTTGCAAGGTCAAGCCTTCCTCCAAAGGATTAACTAAAAATATTTTAGCCACTTCGCAGTTCTTTGTTCTACAGACAAAGAAACCATCCTCCCTAATCTTTTTCCAGGTGCTGCCCATTCACCTGGGCAACTCGTGTCCTCCTGCAGACCTGGCTCAGGAGGCCAAAACAGCAGGACACCGCCCAAGCCTTTTGTCCTTCCCTTTCACCTTGCCCCAACTGAGCTCAGGGGCTATAGATATGTTAATTGAGCCTGAGAAACCAAGTTGCGGGCCTGGGATTCGAACCAGCAAAGTATGATGTAAAGTTACCTGAGTGGAAAATTACTGATGCTAGCTGTATCCTGTTTTAGTCCCTCCCTGCTTGGTGTGAAGCTCCTCCCCTAAATAAAACCAAGACGCAGGCCGTCCCAGGTGTGCATTACAAGTTGGAGGGCATGCAGTAAAGATTGCAGGGCAGTGAGTTGCTGCCTGCAGAGGCCACGATGCCTGTAGTCCCAAATCTGCCCACCAGTGATGCATCCACCCTGGTTTTGGGGTGCCTCTTTGCCCCCTCCTTTTGTCTTTCTATGTATTCTTTCACTATCTCTATTGCCGCTGGATCTCCCCTCCTCATGGACCAAGCACTCGTGAACAACACAACTATGTCGAGGACAGTCCCCGGCATGAATGGAGCAAAGCTTTTGAGACCTTCGTTTGCTCATGGGGCACAACTCAAAATGGAAATAAACAGCTGCAAACATCCATTAATAATTGGAACCTGGAATGTTTGAAGTATGAATCTAGAAAAATTGGAAGTAATCAAAATTGAAGTAAAACACATAAAGGTCAGTATCCTAGGTATTAGTGAGCTGAAATGGACCGGTACTGGCTATTTTGAATATGATAATTATGTGGTTTACTATGCAGGAATGACAAACTGATGAGGAATGACATTTCATTTATTGTCAAAAAGAGCATTTCCAGGTCTATCTTGAAGTACAGTGCTGTCTGGGATAGGATAATATCCATATGCTTACAAGGAAGACCAGTTAAATCTTTTATTATTCAAATTTATACAACAACCACTAAAGTCAATGATAATGAAATTGGGGAATTCTATCAACTTCTGTGATCTGAAATTAATCATACATGTAATCAAGATGCATTGATAACTACTGGGATTAGAATATGAAAGTTGGAAACAAAGAGGAAAGATTAGTAGCTAGAAAGTATGGCCTTGGTGATATATATGATGCTGGAGATTGCATAATAAAAATTCAAAAGACTAATGACTTCTTCATTGTAAATACTTTTTTTTTTTAGCAAATGCTTTTTAAAAAACAACATAAAACAGGAATCAAATTGACTGCATCTGTGGGATGAGACAATGAAAAAGTTCAATATTATCAGTCAAAACAAGGCCAGGGGCAGACTGTGGACAAACCAACAATTGCTTAAATGCAAGTTCAGGCTGAAGCTAAAGAAAATTAAAATTAAAAGTCCACAAGAGTCAAAATACAACTTGGAGTATACAGGAGTATGGTGGTTGTGTGCTTTGGAGTTGGTTTCGACTCATAGCAACCCTAGTTAGGGTTTCTGAGCCTGTGAGTCTTTACAGGAGCAGAAAATCTCATCTTCCTTCTGTTAAATGGCTGATAGTTTCAAACCACTAACCTTGAAGTTAGCAGATCGACTTGTAAAAACAAATTCGATGCATTAGACATGAATGAAGACCAGAGTTGTTGTGGGATGACATCATCAAGAAATCATTCATGAAGAAAACAAAAAGTCATTAAACAGATAGGAAAGGGTGCTCCAGTACTTACTCTACAAAGTCACACCAAGATTAAACTATTTAGGAAAAAGAATTTACACTAGTGAACTAATGCTATTGAAGCTTTGATATGTTATTTGTAAATTTATTCCATTGCTGCCATTTGTGAATATTTATTATATTTTGTTTTGCTGGGAAATTATTGATAGAATATGATCATCTTCAGTATGAAACAGATTGCCTTTAGAAAGCAAACGATTGCCTTCTGGTGGAAAATTGTAAAATTAAAAAAGATAATGATAATTTGTAGAAAGATAATGATGGGCAGCAGAATCAATTTCAGATTGATTGGCAGAAGTTATTATTGTACACTGACTGGAGGGGAAAAATTTTCCAAGCTGCAAATGTTATTCCGGATCCAGACACAGCCCATCCTAACCTCATCTTGTCTGAAGACAGAACATGTGTAACCTTGGAAGAGAAGCTTCAAAAGCTGTTTGGTAACCCAGAGATTTTATTCCCTTCCTTGTGTGCTGGGAGGTAGAGGTTGGGGACAGTGGGTTTTGGGATATGGACATTTGTAGAAATAATGTAATGAGGAAGGGGAGGATTGTAATTAAAACCTGAGGATGGTTTCTGGGCCAGCAGATTTTATAAGAATGGGTACCAGGCACTCATTTCTCCAGAAGCAGTGCTTACTCTTAAAAAGCAATCTACCAAAGTGTGCATTTTCCTAGAATATGAAGATGGTCATATCTCATTTTACAATATGACAGATAATTCCTACATTCACACATTTGAGCAGTGCTCCTTCTATGGGTCTTTAAGATCTTTGTTCAGATTTTGGCCTAATGATCCAAGGCACCTGACCATATGTCCAGTATTTTGAACAGCAGATTGTTGTTGTTGTTAAGTGCCGTTGAACAGCAGAACCTGCTTATAATTTTTACCTCATGCTCACTTCTGTCTTGGGGACAATATACAAACTGCCAGTCCGTGAGAAATGAAGCATCGAACCATAAGGTGAATATACAAAAAACAAATTATTTGTCTTATTATTTTTCATGTTATTCCTACCACTTTTTCTCCTTCATAAATTAGCTCTCCCAAAACAAATTGTATGTTGCTTATAGCATGTTTCCTTGTTTAATATTTGGAGGAAGACTCATTAACAACCTGCGATATGCAGATGATACAACCTTGCTTGCTGAAAGTGAAGAGGACTTAAAACATTTACTGATGAAGATCAAAGAGCACAGCCTTCGGTATGGATTACATCTCAATGTAAAGAAAACAAAAATCCTCACCACTGGACCAATAAACAACATTCTTATCAACGGAGAAAAGATTGAAGTTGTCAAGGACTTCATTCTTCTTGGATCAACTATCAACACTCATAGAAGCAGCAGTCAAGAAATCAAACATTGTATTGCATTAGGCAAATCGGCTGCACAAGACCTTTTAAAAAGTGTTGAAGAGCAAAGATGTCAGCTTGAAGACTAAGGTGCACCTGACCCAAGCCATGGTATTTTTTAATAACTTCACATGCATGCAAAAGCTGGACAGTGAATAAGGGAAACCACAGAAGAATTGATGCTTTTGAGTATGGTGTTGGAGGAGAATATTGAAAGTGCCATGAGCTGCCAAAACAATCAATATATCCGTTTTGGAATAAATGCAGCCAGAGTGCTCCTTGGAGGCCAAGATGGCCAAACTTTGTCTCTCATACTGCGGACATATTGTCAGGACGGAGCAGTCGTTGGAGAAGGATATCATATTTGGTAAGGTGGAGGGTCAGAGAAAAGAGGAAGACCCCCCCAGTGAGATGGATTGTCCAAGTGGCAGCATCGAAGGACTCAAGCGTGGCAACAGTAGTGAGGTTGACCCAGGATCGGACAGTGTTTCATTCTGCTGTGCATAAGCTTGCTATGAGTCAGTACCGTCTCAATGGCACCTAACAACAACAACAACATAAAAATGCATTTGAAAGATGGACAATGAAAAAAGAAGACTGGAGAAGAATTGATGCATTTGAATTATGGTGTTGGTGAAGAATATTGAAAGTACCATGGATGACAGAAAAACAAATCTGTATTTGTAGAAGTACAACCAGAATGCTCCTTAGAAGCCAGGATAGTAAGATTTCATCTCTCATACTTTGGACATGTTATCAGGAGGGACCAGTCCCTGGAGAAGGACATCAGGTTTAGTAAAGAGCAAAAAAGAGGAAGACCGCCAAGGAGATGAGTTGACATGTGGCAACAACAATAGGCTAAATTTAACAACAGTTGTGAGGATGGTAGTGTTTCATTCTGTTGTGCATAAGGTTGGTATGAGTCGGAACTGACCTAGCAGTACCTAACAAGAGCAACAAGACAAACATTTGATTAACTGACATTAGATACTAATGACAGCTAATTGTTTTGGCTTTCATATAAATTCAGCTGAAAGATAGATTTAGGATTGGAACTTGTTTTTAATCTAGGAACTATGTGTTGTTGACTATTATAGTTATTATAATAGTTACAATATACTGTTATATATATAATATATTATAATAGACTGTTATTAGATATTTATGTATCTTGATATCACACGTCAGTAGATACAGTATCTTAATGTAAGGTATCCTTCTACATATTATTTTTTATCTCCACATATTTTATAGACTATATATAATAATATTTATAGGTCTAGTTCATTTTCACTGCTGCCTAATGTCCTACTATACACACACACAAACACACAAAAGGCTGTCAAAGAATTCATGAAAAAGTTGTATTACCTTGTAATTCCATTTTTCCACAAACTTTTGAAGCCCCCTCCTATATGTGTGTTTGGGTGTGTATATATGTATATGTGTGTGTGTAACATTCTAAACAGCACCAGAATATTGTCAGATATAGTGCCAGAAGATATAGCACCTCTGGTTAGAAGGCACTGAAAATACAACTGGAAGAACTGCCTTCTCAAAGTATAGTGGTCAGTGATAACACAAATGGAGTATAACTTCTGGGACCTTCATTTACTGATGGAGCACAACTCAAAACGAGGAGAAATAGCTGCAAGCATCCATTAATTACAGGAATGTGGAATGTACAAAGTATAAATCTAGGAAAATTGGAAGCTGTCAAAAATTAAATGGAACACATAAAGATTCATATTCTAAGCATTAGTGAGCTGAAATGGACTGATATTGGCCATTTTCAATCAGACAAGCATATGGTTTAGTATGCCAGGAATGACAAATTGAAGAGGAATGGTGTTGCATTCATTGATAAAAAGAACATTTCAAGACATATCTTGATGTATAAAGCTGTCTATAACAGGATAATATCCATACGCCTATTAGGAAGACCAGTTAATACCAATTTTATTCAAATTTACACACCAAACACTAAAGCCAGTGAAGATAATATTGAAGAATTCTGCCAACTTCATCAGTCTGAAATGGATCAAACATGCAATCAAGATGCATTGATAATTACTGATGATTGGATTTGGAGAGGAAGGATCAGTATTGGGAAATATGGCCTCCATGATAGAAATGAAGCTGGAGATGGCATGATAGAATTTTGCAAGACCAATGACTTACTCATTGCAAATAACCTTTTTTAAACAACATAAAAATTGACTGTACACCTGGACCTCACCAGATGGAATACGCAGAAATCAAATTAACTACATCTGTGAGAAGAAAGCATTTCTACACTGGAGAGAGCATATTTCAGTATCTCTTCTGACATTCATTTTGGTCTTTTTTTCCCTGTCTTTTTAATGACCTTTTGATTTCTTCTTTTATGATGTTCTTGATGTCATCTTCTTGTCTTCAGCTATAAGTGTTTAATGCCTCAAATCAGTTCTTGAAATAGTCTCTAAATTCAGATATGTTCAAGGTCATATTTTGGCTTTCTTAACTTTTAAAATTTTCCTTCAGCTTTTTAGCCTGAACTTGTATATGCATAATTGATGGTCTGTTCCACAGTTGACCCCTGGCCTTGTGGAACTTTTCCACCATCTCTTTCCACAGATGTCAACTTGATTTCTGTATTCCATCTGGTGAGGTCCATGTGCATAGTCACCTGTTACGTTGCTTAAAAAAGGTATTTATAATGAAGAAGTCATTAGTCTTACAAAATTCTATCCTGTGAACTCCAGCATCCTTTCTATTACCAAGGTCAAATTTTCCAACTACTAGTCCTTCCTTTTTGTTTCCAATCTTTGTATTCCAATCACCAGCAATTATCATTACATCTTGATTACATGTTTGGTTAGTATTAGGTGACTTTTATTAGGTGAGTTGTATTTTGACAGAAGGGCATTTTGGTAGCAGAATGATATGTGGCATGGTATGTTGTTGTTATGTGCCATGAAGTCGGTTCCAACTCATAGCAACCCTGTATAGGGTTTCTGAGGCTGTAAATCTTTACGGGAGTAGAAAGCCTCATCTTTCTCCCGTTGAACAGCTGGTAGTTTCGAACTGCTGACCTTGAGGTTCACAGCCTGATTCGTAACCACTACGCTACCAGAGCTCCGTGGTATAGAAATGTACAATACAGGGAGTAGTCCGTTCTCTTTGTCAAAGAAGTGGTTCTTGGCTGATGCATGGGAGCAAATCTGAATTGCTTGATGGGAACTTTTTACAGTCTTTGTCCTTTTGTGCCTCCTCTCACTCATTCTGGCATGTCTTCCTAAGGAATGAATATGATTCGGAACTAGTAGGCAGATGCCTGAGAAGGAGGAAAGTGAAAAGAGGCAGGAAGGCTGGTCCGGCAAGAACACTGGGATACTGGAGTGCCAGTCCAGGAAAATGCATGGGAGTAAGTCTCTGAGCAAAAACTGAGCACCTACCGCTCTCGAGGAATCCAGAGCCATCATTAGGGCTTCAGATTTCTTTGGCTAAGAGATTTGGAGTAAAGGTTTTGCCTATTTGTGTTTGAAGCTTCAGCCTCTGATGGTTCTGGTCTCAAGTCTCTCAGCTTTGCTCATTGAGGGATCACTCTGTAATTCAATGAGCCTATTGCCCTACCTGCATCTCTAGATGCACTGAATAGTTAAAGGATGGTATTTTTACATTCTGGTGTGGTGCTGTAGGGTAAAGCACTAGACCATAAGTCAGTTTGAACTGCAAGGTTGCGATTCAAACTTAATTGCTGCTCCTTGGAAACTCTATACAGGGTCACTGTAAGTCAGAACCAACTCAACGGTACTTAACAACATTTGTTGTTAGTTATTAAGTGCTGTTATGTCAGTTCTGATTCATAGCAACATTGTATAGGATTTCTGAGGAGCTTCTGGTAGTTTTGAACCGCCAACCTTGCAGTTAGTAGTTCAGTACTTATCCTACAGTGCTGCATGAGGATGTGTTATTATTGATGTTGTTAAGTGAGTTCTGAGTCATAGCAACCTTGTAAAGGGTTTCTGAGGAGTGACTGGTGAGTTTGAACCACCTACTCAAGGGGTTCTGGTAGTGTAGTGGTTACGAATCAGGCTGTGAAAAGCAAGGTCAGCAATTCAAAACTACCAGCTGTTCCGTGGGAGAAAGATGAGGCTTTCTGCTCCCGTAAAGATTTACAGCCTTGGAAACCCTGTACAGGGTCGCTATGAGTCGGAACCAACTCCTTAGCACATAATAACAACAACACTCAAGTTTCAAAACTGATCTTGCATCCCAGTGCCTGTCTCAAAAAAAAAAAAAAACTCCAAAGAGAGAGAAATGTAAGATTTCCAGTGTATTTACAGAAAACATAGCGCTACACAAGTATCTTTATTCACTGTCTAACTTTCACAGGCATACGAGGTTATTGAAAATACCATGGCTTGGGTCAGGGGCACCTTAGTCCTCAAGGTGACATCTTTGCTCTTGAACACTTTAAAGAGGTGTTGTGCAGCAGAATTGCCCAGTGTAATACGTTATTTGATTTCTTAACTGCTGCTTCCATGAGTGTTGATGGTTGATCTAAGCAAAATGAAGTCTTTGACAACTTCAATCTTTTCTTCGTTTATCTTGATGTTATTTATTGGTCCAGTGGTGAAGACTTTTGTTTTCTTAATATTGAGGTGCAACCCATACTGAAGACTGTGGTCTTTGATCTTCATCTGTGAGTAATTTAAGTCCTCTTTGCTTTGAGCAAGCAAGGTTTGTATCATCTGCATATTGTGGGATGTTAATGACTCTTCCTCCAACTCGGATGTTATGGTCTTCTTCATATAATCCAGCTTCTTGGATTATTTGCTCAGCATACAGATTGAATAAGTATGGTGAAAGAATACAACTCTGGTACATACCTTTCCTAATTTAAACTATTTGGTGTTCCTTTGTTCTGTTCTAACAGTTGTCTCTTGGTCCATGTACAGGTTCCTCATGAGCACAATTAAGTGTTCCAGAATACTCATTCTCTGCAATGCTGTTCATAGCTTGTCATGATCCACATAATCAAAAGCCTTTGTGTCGTAAATAAAGCACAGGTAAATATCTTTCTGGTATTCTCTGCTTTCAGCCAACATCCATCTGACATTAGCAGTGATAGCCCTCATTCCATGTCCTCTTCTGAATTTGGATTGAACCTCCGGAAGTTCTCTATCAATGTATGGTTTCAGCCATGTGTGAATTATCTTTAGCAAAATTTGCTTGCGTGGGATATTAATGATATTGCCCGATGACTTCTGCTGGGTCACTTCTCTTTGGAATGGGCACAAATATGACTGTCTTCCAGTTTGGGGCTATAAATAAAACTATGGTGGATATGTCTGTGTATACCTCTTCTCTTACATCTGGATTATATAAAATAATCTTTATATAGGGATTTCAGTTTTTGAACACCTTCAGGATATAAAATATAATGGGTATTTATTTGTTTGGAAAGTGTCTATTTGCTTTAAAATACTTAGGGAATAAAATTTGGGACGGGGGTGATAGTTGAAGCATGAATTATGTAATGTTGATGGCTATTATAGTTGATGGTGAGTAGGTGAGGGTCTATTACACTATTGTCTCTACTTTGCTATTTATTTCTGACTTCCCTTCTCTTCTTCCTGCTTCTGGTTTCTTTGTTGATTTTTCCTGTGTCTCCTTTAGATACATGGTACCCACAGAAAACATGCTGTTCTCTGAATTCCCAAACATTTCTTTTAGTTTCAGTTACTCCAGAAAGTTGTGACTTCATAGATTTCTTTTCATCCATCTCTCCACCCAGCCAGTAGTTCATTCACATTAAAAAAATAATAATTATATGACTTTTGTACTGTGTTGGCTTGCATGTTGCTACGATGTTAGAGGCAATGTCACTGGAATTTCAAATACCAGCAGGGTCACCCATTGTAGACAAGTTTCAGTAGGGCTTCCAGACAAAGACAGAATAGGAAGAAAGGTCTAATGATCTGCTTCTAAAAAATTAGCCACTGTAAACCTTATGGACCACAACAGAATATTATGTGATATAGACACATTATCAGGAAAGACTAGAAAAGGACATCATGGTTGGTTAACTAGAGGGTCAATGAAAATGAAGGCAATAATAAGATGAACCCCAACAATGGGCTCAAAGATACCAAAGATCATGAAAATGGTTCAGAGCAGAGCAACATTTTATTTAGTTACTCATAAGGTCACCAAGAGTTGGAGGTGACTCAATGGCAACTAACAACAAACAACAATCAGTATTAACTTATTTTGTACCATGGGAGGACTGACAGCTAACACTCTTAGGGATAATCGTACTTTAGATAAGTACTCTCTGTCTGGGGATGGAGTGGAGTGGGCAGAACTGGGGCCAGAAGGATTGACGGTCTTCTTAAAAATACTTCCTCCTTACCGCCTTCCAACCCAAAGATTTAGGAGTCCTGGTATGATGCTGTGGGATAATGCAAATTCAAACAGACCTCAAAGTCTGTTTGAACCACAAGTTGGCTGTACAAAGTCACCAGCAGCTCCTTAGAAACCCTATAAGGTGTCACCATGAATTTGAACCTACTCAGTGGCACTTAACAACAAGAATAACATCCCAAAGGTTTAAAGTCTTTGGGAATTTGGAATTAGAAGCTACATATTAGGTTATATTTATTTAGTTAATTGAAAATTGCACAAATTCAGATCCTGAAAATTTTGTTCCTTTTAGCATAAACTATTAGTCTCAAGTATACATGGAAATTAGTATTTTACATTCTTGTTGAGAAAGGCAGAAAGCTAATAAAGAGGCTTAGTTTCCTATTCATCTCCTAACACATTTGTATATTATAAATGCTGTGTGGGCCAAATGGAACTGTGGGGTGATAATTCTGAGGTCTTTGTGATTTTACTTGTCCCAAGGTGGCTCCTTGCTCCCTGAAATTGGAACCCCCAGAGGCGTGACTGTGCAGCACTGTGGCCACCCACGTCTTGGAGAGTTGAGACTGTGTTGGAGCTCCCTCCCACAACACCTTCCACATGGTTCAACCTGTGCACTCATCACATTGGATTGTAAATGCATTTTTACTTGCCTTCCTTTCTTACCAGACTGTGAGTTTCTGGGAGGACAGAGATTCATTTTCAATGCCTGGAATGAAGTTGAACCTTAGTAAATGCCAATATAATGAAAAACATGCACGCAAAAAAGTATTTTCTTTTAAAAAGCTCTGTATTTTCTTCTCATGGATGCTCTACTTTGCACAGACCTCAAGATAGTCCCATTCTTCAGCTTGACTCTGAGGACCTTCTGATGTGAAAGAGAAAGTTCGAAGGAAACTGCCTGTGGATGGCTCAAAAACCCCAAAGAGATGGGTCCCCAAAGAAGTGTCTACTGCAGGATGGAGATGCCTAGATTCAGGTCTCCCAGAATATGCCTTTGTCATCAACAGAAACAGGATTGTTTCCTTTAAACAAGGACAGTTCAGTGCTTAGTTTTTTGTTGTTGTTTTTTTCAACGTAACTGCTTAAGGATTTTCAAAGCAGAAGCTTATAAATAAAAGTCTACAATAATTAACACAGTTCTGAATCTACTGTTAGTACAGTATGTTTTATTTGATGAGAGGGCTTTATTACTAAGCAAGTAAGGTAACAAGGTGGCACACAGCTAAGTATTTGGACAGACTTTTCTTGAATTCCCCTCCAGTGGCTTCTATTGTCTGCCTTGCCTTCTGGTATTTGAAATGGTTCATCATGGTCGGTTCCTTGGCTTTCATGGGAGTGGGGGAAGTAAAGCAAAGGAAATAATGTGGCGTGGACCCAGCTTTCCTTTAGAGCCTTGTTACAGGAAGTCGGGGCAGTTCACTTGATCTGTGATGGTCATTTTATCGATTGCAATGTTGTTAGAAGTCAGGATATCTTTAAGATAGGTCACTGTTTCTGGAGGGAGATAAGGGTTTCTTCCTAAGATCCAGACATGATCCATGTGAAAAAGCCAGATGAACGTGGTACAGGCATATACGAGGCTATAGTTTTCATAGTCAGTGGCCAGGACCCAGTATGGTGCTGATGGCATCACTAAGAACCAGAGGAGAACAGCATTAGAAAGGACCAGCACAAGAGAAACCTTCATGTCCAGAACCCTGGAAGCCAGGCTCTGAAGTCCTATTTTTCTTACATCAGTGGTTCTGATTTCATGTTTGAGTCACCAAGGCACTTAAAAACTACTAAGCTCATATCCCTAGATTCTGAGTGTGTGTGGTTGGCTTTTTTTTTTTTTTTTAATTCCTAGTGATTCTAATGTGTAGCCAGAGTTAAGAACTTTTGTTTGGATCCTTCCTCCCTGATAACAGGTTGATGTCTGGAAACCCAGTATAACTGGGGGTGGAGTGCAGAGGGTGGCATTCAACTAGATCTCTGAGACAGAAAGGCTGGTCCTGGTATGTGGAGTGGCTTCGAGAATGTAAGATCAGGGGCCCCAGGCTCTCTAGTCTGCACTGCTGAACTTCCTCCAGAACCTATCTAAAAGAGAAGGTAGAGCAAATGTTTTGCTTTCTTTTCCTGAATGACTTTTGACAATCTGTCCACACATAAGAATATGGTAAATTAATTGGTGACAGATTATATGCTCTTCTTCTTGTCTTTATTCATTGAATGACATCTATAAAGTGTGGAACGCTCAAGAGTAAAGGGGCCCGTAAGTGGAAAGATGGAGGATTTACCCTCTTCATCTGAATCCAGAAATTTCCTTGGACCCAAGGTCCAAGTCAAAAATTCAGAGCTCAGCTTGTTAAACAGTTAACTGGAAGACATACTCAAATGAGACAAGACAGTGCACTGATCCCGTATGAACAAAAGGTTTAGACATGTATTCAATGTATTCTGGGGTAATTTACTTTCCTGAGTTTTAAGCATTCTGAAAAATAATCTCTGTGTTTTCCAAGTCAAAATCAGATCTCAGTATTCAAGAAAGACCCTATGAAACTTTTGGAAAAATGAGATTTTGTGAGTGATTAGAGATTTTCTGATAGTCAAGTATCCAGCCGATCAATTACTAGGAGGCTCCTACCTCTGATTTTCTACTTGGAGGAAGTCTAGACAGAATCTTGGGTAAGAGTGCAAGGCTTAGATTGTGTGTTTCTTCTAGTTTACTTTATCTAGAACTGTTGCCTGCCTCACTCATGAGAGCATATGCTCATCATATATCCCCTATCATTGAATTTTGGCTGCTTTGCATTTTCCCACCTGGACTGAGAGCTCTTCAGCCATGAGAGAGTTGGGGAAAATATGTCTTTACTTCTTCTGGCAGCAGCATGATGCCTGGCTCTGCACACACATAGGCATGCACATCCAATCTTGTCTTCCTCTCACAGGGTCTATCTCTCAAGAAAAAAATTACCACGTATTTCCTCTTGAAATAGAACATTTACAAGTCTTTTTTCATTAAACCTTTAACAACCTCCTATTGTTTACAGAAAAACTTCAAACTCCCTAACTTGACATTTGAGGCCCTCCAATCTTACCTGAATTAAGAATATTCAGAGAGTGCTGAACAGAAAATTTCAAAAAGCAGCTTGAGAAGTCAAAGTCAAATATTATAACAAAATGTGCAAAGACTTAGAGTTAGAAAACTCAAAGGGAAGAATACATACCACATTCCTCAAGCTGTGGGAACTAAAGAAAAAATTCAAGCCTCGACTTGCAATATTGAAGGATTCTATGGGCAAAATATTGAATGATACAGAAAGCATCAAAAGAATATAGAAGGAATACATGGCGTTACTTTACCAGAAAAAGATGATCAATGTTCAGCCATTTGAAGAGGTAGTATATGATCAAGGACTTATGATATTGAAGGAAGACGTCCAAGGTGCACTGAAGGCATTTGACAAAATATAAGGGTCCAGGAACTGATGGAATACAAACTGAGATCTTTAAACAGACTGATACAGCACTGGAGGCACTCACTTATCTATGCCAGGAAATTTGGAAGACAACTACCTGGCCAACTGATTAGAAAAGATCCATATTGGTGCCCATTCCAAAGAGAGGTGACTCAGTGGAATGTGGAAAGCACTGGACAAAATCATTAATATTCCATACAAGCAAAATTTTGCTAAAGATTTTTAAAATGATTACAATCATATATCAACAGAGAACTTTCAAAAGTTCAAGCTGGATTCTGAAGAGGACATTGAAAAAGAGGGAATATCATTGCTGACATCAGATGGATCTTAGCTGAAAGGAGAGAATTCCAGAAAGATGTTTACCTGTGCTTTATTGACTATGCAAAGGCTTTCAATGTGGATCATGACAAGCTATGGACAACATTGCAAAGTATGAGTATTCCTGAACACTTAATTGTGTTCATAAGGAATCTGTACATGGACCAAGAGACAGTTGTTTGAACAGAACAAGGGAACACTTGATGGTTTTAAATTAGGAAAGGTGTGCACTAGAGTTGTATTCTTTCGCCATACTTATTCAATCTGCATGATGAGAAAATAATGTGAGAAGCTGGATTATATGAAGAAAAACATGGCATCAGGATTGGGCAAGATTCATTAACAAGCTGCGATATGCAGGTGATAAAGCCTTACTTGCTGAAAGGGACGAGGACTTAAAATACTTACTGATGAAGATCAAAGACCACAGTATGGGTTGCACCTCAATGAAAATAAAACAAAAATCCTCATCACTGGACTAATAAATAATATTAAGATAAATGGAGAAAAGACTGAAGTTGTCAAAGACTTCATTTTGCTTGGATCAACCATCAACACTCAAGGAAGCAGCAGTCAAGATATCAAACAATATATTGCATTATGCAAATCTGCTGCACAAGACATCTTTAAAGTGTTGAAACACAAAGACGTCAGTTTGAAGACTAAGGTGTGTCTGACCCAAGCCATGGTATTTTCAATAACCTCATATGCATGCAGAAGTTGGACAGTGAATAAGGAAGACCGTAGAAGAATTGATGCATTTGAGTTATGGTGTCGGAGAATATTGAAAGTACCATAGATTTTCAAAAGAACAAACCAATCTGTGTTGGAAGAAGTATAGCTGGAATGCTCCCTGGAAGCCAGGATATCCAGACTTCGTGTTTTATACTTTGGACATATTGTCAGGAGGGACCAGTCAGTCCCTGGAGAAGGATATCATGTTAGGTAAGGTGGAGGGTCAGAGAAATAGAGGAAGACCCCCAGCGAGGCGGACTGGCTGCTCCTAGAAGTGATGGGTCGAAATGTAGCAACGATTGTGAAATTGATGCAGGACCAGGCATCATAGGGTCACTATGAGTTAGTACCAACTCGATGGCACCTAACAACAACAGCCTTATCTTCAACTCCTTGTACCCTCTCATGATTTAGGCTTCTTTCTCCAGACTTTTTCTCATGCTGTGCCCTCCACTTGGTGTCCTGGTGTGGCACTGTAGGCTAAGCACTGGACTGCTAATCTAAAGGTTGGCATTTCAAATTCACCAGAAACCCTATATGGGGTCCTTGGAAACCCTATACAGGGTCACTATGAGTCAGAACCGACTTGACGGCACTTAACAACAACAACATACCTCACAAAGCCCAGTGCAAGTATGTAATCCCTCCAACCAGAATACAGTTCTCTCTCCTCTGTTTCCCGAACTAACAGCTTGTGTTTTTCTTTCAGCTCCTTTATCAGGTTTCCTTTGGTAGGTTTTGCACATAATATTTGACCTTCATTTCCATCCTCAACTCAGATCAGTGTTACGGATCAAAATAATTGAGAGCTTGGAGACCTATGTTCTAGTCCCAATTCTGCATGTCATTAGTTCAGAGGCCCTGAATACATCACCCAGATTTCCTGGGCTTCCATTTCCTCCTCTGTAGAGTAACAAGCAAGACTAATGTTTACAAAGCCCTTTGCAGTTACAGGTGCAAGCTAGTTTATCTTCATAAAACTGGAGAGTTATTCCTGGCTTCTACATGTGAAGTTAGTTGTTTATACTCAGACATGTGAGAAAAATACCTTTCCTTTTCCTCCATAAAGTAAGAACTTCCTCTCTTTCCCATCTGTAGGAACTTGATCTTTGGTGATGGTAGGAGTGATTCCGGTTGCAGCTGGGGGCAAGGGGTTTCTGAGCACAGGAGAAAGCCTCACATATCTGAGCTGAGCTTTCTAGTTTACATCAACAATAAAACTCATATCTGGAGTTTTCTCTGTTGCCCATGTCCATTCCTCAGCTCAGAGGACAAATGGCTGTGGTTAAATATCTCTTTGGAATCCCAGCAATGTGACTAGAAAGTGGTAGAGCCTGAACTCAAACTTGCTTCACTCTAACTGTCTCTTGTCTTCGAGCTTTGGCACATGGTAGTTTTGCTGCTGCTGCTGCTCCTGATGGTTGTGTGCCATGGAGTCGGTTCCGACTCATACAGACCCTGCATAGGGTTACCAAGGCTATACATTTTTACATGAGCAAAAAGCCTCATCTTTCTCCTGCAGAACAGCTGGTAGTTTCAAACTGCTGACCTGGAGGTTAGCAGCCCAATTCGTAACCACTATGCTATACTAATTTGAGGGGTAGGGAGCATCAGTTCCCTCGGGAAACTTGTCTTTCTTTCCCCATCAAGACTGACTGGGATCTCTAACAGCTCATTCCCTGTGTGCTCCCATCTGCATGCTCCCTATGGAAACACTGACTGTTGTTTTAATATATAAATTGGAAACGCCTGGGTCCTTATTAGTATCTACATTTGGATGTTTAAGCTTCATAAGGACAGGGTCGTTGCAGCTTTAGTGTCGTTTATATCGACACTGTCAGTCATGCATCTTCATGCCGTAGGTGCTTCACAAATGACTATGGCTAGAGTGGGTGACACCCACATGTGACAGGAGTGCTGCAGCCCAGGCACTGGCCTTCAGGATCCTGCCCTGGAAATCTCCGGAAAGAAGTGGATACTCACACCAGAAATACTTGACTCCCAACTTGGCGGGCTCTGTGAGGTTGGCCTGAGTGGCCTCACCTTCCATCTGATTCAGTGTTCCATCAGGTCTGCAATGAGTTCAAAAACAAAAAGAAGAATAACAAAACTTGAACTTACTGAAAGCCCAAAAACAATGAAAGGCAAGGTCTGTGATGTTAAGGGCCATGGCCGCCAGCACTGTGATTTTGGTGAAGAGAGGCTCTTGAAGGAGGTCCTACTCCCTGTCCTTACCTTTGTGAAGGTCTCTGAGCTCAATGCAGAGGAAGACAGTCTTGAGATGATAGTAAGCAACAATTAGTGTGCTTGTTGTTGTTGTTAAGTGCCGTCGGGTTGGTTCCAACCCATAGCAACCCTGTATAGGGTTTCCAAGTCTGTATCTTTACAGGAGTAGAAATCCTCATCTTGAGTAGAAAGCCTCATCTTTCTCTCACGGAGCGGCAGCTGGTAGCATGCTTAAGGACTAAATAATGTGCTAGGTACTTCTTATACTGTTTTTTGACCTGTGTGCAATGCTTTCAATTTCTAAAGAAAGAGAGACTGAGGCAAGGGCATGAAGTGACTGGCTTACAAGTTTTCAAGAGGGAGCCTAGTTTCAGATGGGGCGGGAGAAGTTAGAATCTCCACTGAGTGGTTTCCAATCTGTCTAGACAGGGTTGGTGAAAGGAGACAGAGATAAGACTCTTGTGGTTCAATAGTGAATAATTACTATCAGGATTGATTGTGAATATTGCAAATGTAAATATAGACATTTTGTAACAAAAGGAGGGGAGTGGCTGATCTTTCAGTCTAGGAATGGAGGACCCTGAGCCCATCAAGGAAGAAGAGAGGAGTGCGGGACCCTATCCAGAGAAGCAGTGATGCCAGAGATGGAGGCAGAGATGATGATGTGGAGAGATAGAGCAGCTGGGGACTCTGGACTCAAGGAAGGAGAGGGGCTGTGAGCTGGTGGCCGGGGGGCAGGCTTGCAGGGCATACCCTTTGGTTGTGTGAATGGTTATATATCCCTGAGTGCTTCAGTGTTTATCCAACAAAAAAACAACAACACACAAAACAAAACAACAACAGAGGGAATGGAAGCAAATGCTGTTGAATGATGACACATGGAGGGGATTGAAATCATTGCAATGAAACAAAATACAGTAGAATGAATGTAAAGCTGATGCTCTTCCAGATAAATTGTCATTCAATTCATAATAAAAACTTGAAAAAAAAGAGAGAGAGAGAGCGAGTGAGAGAGGAGGAAACAAATATAAAAGCAAAAAACAAATAAGTTTTTCTTTTTCTTTTTTTTTAAATGAGAAGGTGCCAAATGGAAAAAGAACCAATTTAAGTACTGAAAAGAATGAAACAAAGAGAACTGAGGAGAACTGAGATCTGCCAGCTTTTCCTCTTCTTTGGGTCCTAGTGACAACATGTGATATGATCTATCACATGAAGGAGTTTATATACTTTACCTCTGAGCCCTCTTCCACTTCACAGGCCTATGATTGAGTGTGGAAAATTTTGAGGTGGGCCAGGCAAAAGTAGGTGGTGAGGACAGGTTTACTTTTTTTCAATGATTCTCAAATGTATTCTAATAGCAGACATGTTATATGTGAAGAAACATGTAGCTTGCAATTGATGCTATAAGTAAAATACTGGTATGTTTGAAATTGATGGTGTCTTTGTTGTTGTTAAGTGCAGGTCTGACTCATGGTGACCCTGTATAGGGTTTTTGGGGAGCGGCTGGTGAGTTTGAACCACTGAACTTGCATTTCAAACTGACCTTGTAGTCTAGTACTTATCCTACAGAAGCACTCCAGTGGTGTCTCAGAGTAAATGAAATGTCTTTCTCTTTATTGAAGGGACTTGACCCTGTTTCTGGATAATTCCTAATGACCCATGAACCTGGGGGACAAGAGGTCTGGGGATGGAGGCAGTGCTCAGACATCAGGATGCTCTTCCCATGAGCTGTCTGTCCATCAGTCCCAGAGGAGGGGAGCAGGAAAACAAAAGGTAGAGCAACAGCATGTGTTAGAAAGTCAGGAAACGATGGTTAGTGATGATAGGTGTCCTAGAAACAGACAAGGTGAGGGAGGTTGGGAAATGTACTCACTGTGTCCCCCCACCAGGAACTCAGGTACCTCAGAAGGTGGTCTATATGTAACTCACCAACAAAATATAGTCTGTTCCTAATGTACTCTGTTTTCACTATCCTTTATGTTTTACTTCTGAATAGTTTTCAAAACACCAGCTTCTGATCAGAAAAAACATCACAACTTATTCATGGGGAAAATGCATTTGCATTTTCAAGTGTAGCAGTAAACTAACAATAATCACTTATATTTGTTAAATTGTTATTACCTGCCAAATACTATTCCAAGTGCTTTACATTTATTACCTAATTTAATGCTCAAACAGTATTATAGAAGTAGGTTCTATTATTGTTGTCACTGTACAGATGACCAAACTGAGGTCTAGAGATTTATATTAACTAAACTAAGGTCCCATAGGTAGCAGTGGCAGAACCAGGGTTTGAAGTCAGGCACCTGTTAAGTCCTAACTCTTCAGCTTGCAATCCTGTGCCAGCATTTTGGTCCCTAGTCTCTGAAGTAGTTAAGTGTATTCCCCGTTCAGATCTGTTTATTCTGATCTTCATGGAAAGAGAAAACGACACCATTTTCCTGAGCTAACAGAACCTTTCCTATATGCTCTTGTGTCATAAACAGTTGAAACCCTAGAGGCAGCAACTGGATTTCTCAGATGAATTATCAGCAACTATAGTTATAAGACAACTCCCAGCAAACTCCAAAGGGGAGGAATCTCACGGGCTTCAGGGTCCATACCACTGTCTGACTTAAGGTCTTAGAATGGGAGAAAATATTTTAACTGAAGTCATTGCAACTTTGAAGGCCTAGATAATCACTTTGCAACCTTTTGTTGTGTCTGCATCTCAATTCTTGGAGCCCTTCCCAGTCTCTGAAATGAGTTGGAGTTTTCCTTCTTTGGTTTATCTAGGCCAGAGAGTCAACAATCACTGTGTTGTGACTCACAAGAAGGATAGTAAATAATGGGATGGTCTTTCTGAGCTCATGAAACTTCCAGACTGGGCTGTAGTAGTTTCCTTAGAGTTGAAAAAGTTTTCAGATCCTATAGGATACAGGAAAGACACTCTTTGATTCTCAGCTCAAGAGAAGTCTTTTCTTTGAAATGTCTTCTCTATTTTATTTCTACTTGGGTGGAAATCCAAGTGTCAATACATGACACTTGAACAAGGTACTTCAACCTCTTTGCACCTCATTTATAAAAATGTGGTTAATAATAGTATCTACCTTGGAATTTTAATGGGAATATATATACATACACACACACACACATATATATATATATATTCCTGGTATGGTGCTGTAGGATCAGCTCTGGTCTGTAAACCACGGTCAGTGGTTCAGACCCACCAGTGGCACCTCAGAAATCCTGTACAGGGGTGCTATGAGTCACTATGAATTGTTATTAAGTGCTATTGAGTGAGTTCTGACTTGTAGCAACCTATATAAGGTTTCCAAGGAGCAGCTGGTGGGCTTGAACCACCAACCTTTAGTTAGTAGTCCAGTATGTATCCTACAGCAAATCCTACATATTTGGATTCACTGTAGGATAAGTACTGGACCAAAGGTCAGTTTGAACTGCAAGGTCGGCAGTTTAAGCTCACCAATCACTCCTTGGAAACCCTATATAAGGTTGCTATGAATTGGAACTGACTCACCAGCATTTAACAACAACAGTGTGGTGCTATGGGATAAGTGTTGGACCACAAGGTCAGTTTGAACCACAGGTTTAGTGGTTCAAACTCACCAGCCACTCCTCAGAAACCTTACATAAGGTCGCTATGAGTTGCAATTGACTCAATAGTACTTCACAACAACAACAAGTATATACATACATATATTGCTGTTGATGCTTGAACAATACAGGTTTGACCTGCATATGCCTACTAATATGTGTATTTCAATAAATACATTGGAAAGTTTTGGGGAGATTTGTGACAAATTGAGTAAAGTAGCAAAAGAACCACATAGCCTAGAAGTTACTGAAAAATTTAAGAAAAAGTTACATATGTCATGAATACATAAAATATATGTAGATACTAGTCTATTTTTATCATTTACTACCATAAAATGTGTACAGATATATAGTAAAAAGTAAAACTTTATCAAAACCTATGTACACAAAGAGACTGTACGTGGTGCCATTTGCAGTCAAGACAAATGTAAAGATGCAGTATTAATTTATAAATGCATAAATTAACTGTAATATATGCTGTACTAGCTCTGGTAGCATAGTGGTTACGAATCGGGCTGCGAACTTTAAGGTCAGCGGTTCAAAACTACCAGCTGCTCCGCGGGAGAAAGATGAGGCTTTCTACTCCCGTAAAGATTTACATCCTCGGAAACCCTGTACAGGGTCTCTATGGGTCGGAACCGACTCAATGGCACTTAACAACAACAAGTAATAACATCATCGTCAGCTCCTGTTGCTATTTTGGTGAGCTCGTGTGTTATAAATATTCACTTAAAACACTGTGTGACACTAATAATCTCTGTGTGAACAGTTGTCTATCCAGTACATTGTGTTTCACAGTAAAAACTGAACTCTCAGTTCATGCATATTTTTTATCATGTTTACTGCAATACTGTAAACATTGATTAATATCATGGGACCCATATGAAATGCCACTACAGATGCTGCAAGTGCTCCCAAGAAGCAGAGGAAATTCATGACATTATAAGAAAACATTGAAACAGACTGAGCTCGGGTTGCCTGTCATTTCAAGATAAATGAACCTGGTGAAAGGATCATTCTTGAAAAAAAAAAAGAAAAGGAAATTCATGAAGCCATCACTGTAGTTATGCCAGCAGGTGTGAAAACCTTGCACTTTTTGAAAAATACTCTTTTATCTCTTATTGAAAATGTAGCTTTCATGTGGATTTTTATAAGAAAGGCGTACCTATAGACTCTTCTATGATTCAAGAAAATGCAAAGTCAGTGTACAGTTTAAAGCAAAAGCAAAGTGATGGTCCTAAAGCTGGGGAACTTACTGCCAGAAAAAGATGAATTTATAATTTTAGAATGAGGTTTGATTTAAAAAAATGTCAAGCTAACAGGAGAAGCAGCTTCTGCTAACCAAGAGACAGCAGATAAATTCCCAGACTCCATTAAGAAAATCATTGAGGACAATGGATACCTGCCTGCACAGGATTGTAATGCAGATGAAAGTACCCTACTATGGGTGGTAGGGGAGAGCCCACAAAGGACATAAGGAAGAAAGGTGAGCAATAGGATTTAAGGCAGGAAGGGACAGGCTAACTCTACTGTTTTGTGAAAACGCAGTTGGGTTTATGACTAGGATTGCACTTATCTATAAAACAATTAACACTCAAGCTTTGAAGGGAAAAGATAAACACCAGTTACCAGTCTTTTGGATACACAACAAGAAGGCTTAGATAATGAGATCGCTTTTATTGAACTGGTCCCATCTATGCTTTGTCCCTATAGTCAGGAAGCTCCTTGTCATTAAAGTTCTATTGATATAGGACAATGCCCCTGGTCACCAAGAGCCATATTATTCCAACACCAAAGTGGTCTGTTGTTGTTAGGTGACATCGAGTCAGTACCGACTCTTAGCGACCTTATATATAAAGCGGTCTGTTGTTGCTGTTGTTAAGTGCCATCGAATCGGTTCTGACCCATAGCAACTCTATACAGGGTTTCCGAGGAGTGACTGGTGAGCTTGAACCACCAACCTTGCAGTTCAAATGGCTTTGCAGTCTGGCACATTAATCTACAGTGCCAGTAAAGTGGTCTACTTGCCCCTAAATGCAACATCTCTAATTCAGCCTCTAGATCAAGGAGTCTAAGGACCTTTAAGACTCATTACACATGGTATTCTATGGAAATAATTGTTTACACTATGGAAAACAACCCCTACCGAAAGAACATCATGGAAGTCTGGAAGAATTTCCCCATTGAAGATGCCATTATTGTTATATCAAAAGCCATGAAAGTCATCAAACCTAAAGCATTAAATTCCTCCTGCTGGAGAAAATGGCCAGCTGTTGTGCATGATTTTATAACAGTATTTCCAGCAGAGCCAATCAAGGAACTCATTAAAAGGACTGTTGTTGTTAGGTGCCATCGAGTTGGTATTGACCCACACTGACACTACGCACAGCAGAATGAAACACTGCCCGGTCCTGGGCCAACCTCACTACTGTTGCCACGCTTGAGTCCATTGTACTGCCACTTTGCCAGTCCATCTTGCTGGGGTTCTTCCTCTTTTTCTCTGACCCTCCAACCTAACCAAACATGATATCCTTCTCCAGCGACTGGTCCCTCCTGACAATAAGTCCAAAGTATGAGAGATGAAGTTTAGCCATCCTGGCCTCCAAGGAGCACTCTGGCTGCACTTCTTCCAACAGAGATCTATTGGTTCTTTTGGAAGCCCATGGCACGTTCAATATTCTCCCCCAACACCATAACTCAAAAGCATCAGTTCTTCTATAGACTTCCTTACTCACTGTCCAGCTTTTGCATGCATGTGAAGTTATTGAAAATGTCATGGCTTGGGTCAGGTACACCTTAGTCCTTAAGCTGATATCTTTGCTCTTCAACACTTTAAAAAGTTCTTGTACAGCAGATTTGCCTAATGCAATATGTCATCTGATTTCTTGACTGCTGCTTCCATGAGTGTTGATGATTGATCCAAGAAGAATGAAGTCAACTTCAATCTTTTCTCCGTTGATAAAACTGTTGTTTATTGGTCCAGTGGTGAGGATTTTTGTTTTCTTAACATTGAGATGCAATCCATATCGAAGGCTGTGCTCTTTGATCTTCATCAGTAAGTATTTTAAGTCCTTTTCACTTTTAGTAAGCAAGGTTATATCATCTGCATTTGCAGGTTGTTAATGAGTTTCCGCCAATCTTGATGCCATGTTTTTCTTCACATAATCTAGCTTCTCAGATTATTTGCTCAGCATACAACCCTGTAGCACACCTATCTTAATTTCAAACCATTCAGTGTTCCCGTGTTCTGTTCAATGTCCATATACAGATTCCTCATGAGCATAATTAAGTGTTTTGAAATACTCATACTTCTCAATGTTGTCCATAGCTTGTCATGATTCACATAATCAAAAGCCTTTGCACAGTCAATAAAGCACAGGTAAACATCTTTCTGGTATTTGCTTACAGGCAGGATCCATCAGACATCAGCAATGATATCCCTCGTTCCACAGCCTCTTCTGAATCTGGCTTGAACCTCTGGAAGTTCTCTGTCATTGTATGCTTGCAGCTGTTTCTGTATTACCTTTAGTAAAAATTTCTCACATGGGATATCCAAGATACTGTCCGATGATTTCCGCATTCTCTTGGGTCACTTGTCTTCAGAATGGGCACAAATATGGATCTCTTCCAATCAGTCAGGCAGATAGTTGCCTTCCAAATTTCTTGGCACAGATGAGTGAGTGTCTCCTATGCTGCCTCACTTTCTTGAAATATTTCTATTTTTATTCCATTTTTTATTCCATTCCTGGTGCCTTGTTCTTTGCCAATTCCTTCAATGCACCTTGGACTTCTTCCTTCAGTATCGTTGGCTCTAGATCATATGCTACCTCTTGAAATGGTTAAACATCAACCATTTCTTTTTGGTACAGTGATTTTGTGTATTCCTTCCATCTTCTTTTGATGCTTTCTGCATCATTAAATAATTTGCCCAGAGAATCCTTCAGTAACGAAAGTCAAGGCTTGAATTTTTTCTTCAGTTCCCCCAGGTTGAGAAATGCTAAACATGTTCTTCCTTTTTGGTTTTCTCATTCCAGATCTTTGCATATTTGACTTTGTTGTAATATTTGACTTTGTCTTCCCCAGCTGACCTTTGAAAATTTCTGGTCAGCTCTTGTATCTCCTCATTTCTTCCATTTGCTTTAGCATCTCTACACTGGAGAGCAAGTTTCAATGTCTTTTTTGACATCTGTTTTGATCTTCTCCTTCTTTCTTGGCTTCTTAATGTCCTTTTGTTTTCTTCCTGTATGATGTTCTTGACATTATCCCACAACTCTTCTGGTCTTCATACTTTAGTGTTTTATTGTATCAAATCTGTTCTTCAGATAATCTCCCAATTCAGGTGGGATATATTCAAGGTCATGTTTTGGATCTCGTGGATTTGTTTTCATTTTCTTCAGCTTCAGTTTGAATTTGCATATGAGCAATTAATGGTCTATTCCACAATCTGCTCCTGGCCTTTTTTTGACTGATGATATGGAGCTTTTTCATCATCTCTTTCTGCAGATGTAGTCAGTTTGATTTCTATGTATTTCATCTGGTGAATCCATGAGTATAATCATCTCTTATGCTATCTAAAGAAGATATATGAAATGAACGAATCTTTGATTTTGAAGAATTCTATCATGCGATCTCCAGCATCATTTCTATCACCAAGGCCATATTTTCCAACCACTGATCCTTCCTCTTTGCTCCCAACCTATGCATTCCAATCACCAGTAATGATCAATACGTCTTGATTGCATGTTTGATCAATTTCAGCTTGAAGAAATTGGTAGAAGTCTTCTATTTCATCCTCACTGGCTTTAGTGTTTGGTGCGTAAATTTGAATAATAGTGGTATTAACTGGTCTTCCATATAGGTGCACAGATATTATCCTGTCACAGACAGCATTGTACCTCATGACTCATCTTGATTAGTTTTTGACGATGAATGCAACACCATTCCTCTTCAATTTGTCATTCCCGGCATAGTAAACCATGTGGTTGTCAGATTCAAAATGGCCAATACCAATCCATTTCATCTCACTAATGCCTAAGATATCAATGTTTAGGCATTCCATTTCATTTTTGACAATTTCCTATTTTCCTAGATAAATACTTCGTACTTTCCATGTTCTGATTATTAATGGATGTTTACAGCTTTTTCTCTTCATTTTGAGTTGTGTCCCATCAACAAATGAAGGTTCCAACGACTTTACTCCCACAGGCTTTACTCCATTCAAGTCATCACAGTCAACTCTACTTTGAGGTGGCAGCTCTTTCTCAGTCACATTTTGAGTGCCTTCCAACCTGAGGGACTCATTTTCCAGCACTATATCTGATAGTGTTTCTCTGCTATTTATAAGGATTTCAGTGACTAAATATTCGGAAGTAGTTCATCTCTCCTTCTTCCTAGTCTGTCTTTGTCTGGAAGCTCATCTTAAACCTGTCCACCATGGGTGACCCTGCTGGTATTTAAAATACCCATGGCATAGCTTCCAGAATCACAGCAACACACAAGCCACCATAGTACAATAAATTGACAGATGAGTGGTGGGAAAGAGACTTGGATATGGCAAAATAATGCAGATGGGGTCAGGGGAAGAGTTTTAAGAAATGGATCTTGGAGGACTTCAAGAAGTAATAGACACCACACCCAAGGGATTAGCAGAAGACTCCTTGATGGAGGTGAGTGCTTCAGACCCAGAGTTATGACCATGAAGAAGATGTATAAGCAGCAGTGCCAGAAACCAAATTGACTTCAGACAATCTGGCAGAAGGGTTCTGATGACTCAAGACTGCTTTTGACTTCTTTTATATTGTGGACCCTTCTGTGATATTGGCATTAGAACTAAAGCAAATGGTGGAAGAAATAATGGTACCATATACGAACATTTTTATAGAAATGAAAACACAAAAAGGTCCAACCGAAATTGCCATGCAGTTCTGTAAAGTTATACTGAGTATGCCTGCCTCTCCTCTGTCAACCCTGAGGCCCAAAACCAACTGCTCTTCTTCCACTTCTTCCTCAGCCTATTCAATAAGAAGATGATTCATCTTATAAACAGATGATGTAAACTTATGCTGTTGATACATACAGTACTGTAAATGTATTTCTCTTCCTTATGGTTTTCTTAATAACATTTTCTTTTCTCTAGCTTATTTTATTGTAAGAGTACAATTTATAATGTAATATCAAAAATATGTGTTAGCGTGACCTGGCCCCAATGAATGGATGATCAGAACTCAACCAGGAGAAGAAAGAAGAGGGAAAAAAAAGAGAGTGATCTGATACAATTTGATGAACTTGACCTACACCTATGGATGCAGTAACCCAAAATAGGGAACAAATCCTTACAGCAAGAAACATTCCACCCACTCCATACACAGAGTAGACAGAGATGGGCAACTTGGACATTGGATACTCAAATGGGGTGGGGGTGGGGAGACTACAAAGGCAAGAAGTGACTGGCTTACAAGTTTTCAAGAGGGAACCTAGAGCTAGGGGGCATGGAGGAAGGCAGAACCTCCAGTGAGTACTATCCAATCTGTCTAGGCGGAGCTGATGAAATGAAACACAGAAGGGTCACTTGTGATACAATAGTGAATGATTGTTATCAGGACTGATTGTGAGGGTTGGAAATGTAAAGGTAGATGTTTTGTAGCAAGGAAGGGAGTGCAGCGATGCGAGGCAGGGAGCGTAGGGGGCGGGTTTATAGGGTATACCCTTTTGTCAGTTGATGATGCATGGAGGGGATTGGAACCATGGCAGTAAAACAATATACGGTAGAATGAATGTAAAACTAAAGTTCTCTCATGTAAAATATCATATAATTCACAATAAAACATGAAAAAAAATATGTGTTAGTAGACTGATTATGTTATTTGTAAGGCTTCCGGTCCACAGTACACTATTAGTAGTTAAGTTACTGGGGAGTCAAAAGTTCTACATAATTTTTTATTTCATGGGGGATTGGCACCCCTGACCTCACACTATTCAAGGGCCAAGTGTATGTATAAACATATATGCATTTGCAAAGAATTGTGCCTTGAACATTGGAAATGCTTAATAAATATTCGTTACTGTTATCTTTGTTGATTGTGGGTGTGTGTGAGAATTCTTAGTTGGGGCTCTTTTTAAATTTATGTTTTCTTTCCAAAGTTTGACTCTTTGGATCAAATATCAATCTGTTAGACATTTTCAGTAATGTACTTCAGAAACATACACTCCTATAGAATAGTCTGTTCACATATCATAGAGTGTAACTGTATGTATTGGACTCTTGCTTGTTTAAGGAAGGCTTTTTAATAGTTAAAGCCATTCAGAAATGTAATAAGCTGTCATGGAAGTCAGTGAGCTCTCAACTCTTGGAAGTGTTCAAGGCTGAATGTCCTTCTGCCAGTAGATTTTTATAGAGAGGCTTTTGCTCTTGTTTGGAGCTCAGACAAAATGATCCCTCATGTCCTCTTTGCTCTTTGCAATGAGAACAGGAATACTGGCCAGTTATTTTACAGTTGATTCCCTAAAGTTTCACACAGGGCTTAGTAAACAACAGGTGCTCAACCAATGGTTATAGAATTAACCCATTGCCTGTCCCTGTGCCTGAGTGCTTTCATTTTAGGACCTGCAGGGAGCAAGCCACCCAGCCCCAACACCCTGCACATGTTCCCTGAACTCATCTGCAAGGACACAAAGTCGCTCCAGGACAGCACTCTGCTGGCCAGGTCAGGAATGTGGTCTTTAAGACCACAGCCACTCACCCCATCTCCTGGTTTATCACTTTGATGTTTCCGTTTTCCATTAGTGAATAGTTGGCTTGGATGCAGCTTCCCTTCTCAAAGCTCACTGGGATCTTCTCAATTTCGTACCATTTTCCAAGATACTGCAGAGACAACAAAAAGCAGAGCAAAACCCTATGGCTCTCTGGGGACCTGTAACTCTTCCCCATTGTTGTCTTTCAGAAGCAGAGCTGTTTCCTGGGGGAAGCAGGCAAAATGGGCTGCATTGTTTCCAGTGGCAACCACAGCAAGATATTGATTCAAATGGGAATAAAGTGAGTTGAATGTGTGAGCATTCGTTGAATGCCACCTTCTGTTATATAAAGCGCTCTTTATTTAGATGTATTCTCAGTGTCCTCTTATCGTCAGCCAAAATCTATGATAAACTCTAAATTCTTTGAAATTTAGAGGGGATTGGTCTGGCTGATCTAAGGGGCCTTCTACCTTAAACACTTTTAATTCTACAAGGGATCTTTGAATTTTGTGCACAGTCAGATTATTTTCACTGTGGGGAGCTAGGACTCCAGGGATAGTTGAACTCTTCTCAAATGACCTTTCACAGGGATTTAGTAACAAAAGCTTTTCAGGGGATTAGGATTTAGAACATCTGTATCATTCTTCCACAGAATACTTGCTCTCCGTTCATAACTTCAGGTGTACATAGTCAACTTTAAAATATGTATGCATCTGTGGAGGTAAAGGGGAAGGAAACAGGCCTTCTCATACTTCTGAAAATTGCCTTGCCTAGTTGCTGTTAAGTGTCATAGAGTCAGTTCTGACTCACTCGATGTGGATCCTGTATAGGGTTTCCAAGGAGCGGCTGGTGGGTTTGAACCATTGACCTTGTAGTTAGCAGTCCAGTGCTTATCCTACAGCACCATACCAGGACTCCACCTTGCCTAGAGACTACACTAATTTACAGCTTCTGTGGAGAGTAATTTGGCTTAGTAATTTCACTTCTGGGAATACATCTTCCTGATCCAGGAAATGTTGTGTGCATATGGTTATTCATTACAGTCTTAGTTAGTAAAAGAGTGGAAACAGCCTACACGAACATTAGTAGGGAACTAAATATTCTTATAATAAATTGTTTTTACTGATTGTCATCAAGAGAGAAAGTGGAAACCAGAGCACAAGAATGGGATGGAAACTTTTGTGACTAGAATTTTGAAGTATATGAATATTTTTGCCTAGTTAAAATTTAATTGAAATTTACTCAACAAAACAAAATAAAAGAGATGTACCCATCTTCAAATCATCAGAACCTTAAGGAAGTATTTGGCAAACAAGTGGCAGTTTTCCCTTGGTTACATGACTCCTGGTTCAGATATGTTTGTTGAGTGTCCTGGATTTGATTCTAGTTAGTAGCAGACAGAGTGTGACATAGGACAGAGTAAAACTGCCCCATAGGGTTTCTTAGGCTGTATAGTTTGTGGGAGAACTCCTGGTGTGGTGCTGTATTTATGATAAACACTGCACTGCAATGTTGGTTTGAACTGCAAGGTTCATGGTTCGAATCCACCAGCTATTCCTTGGAAACCCTATTCAGGGTCATTATGAGTCTGAACCAATGCAACAGCACTTAACAACAACAGTCTTTATTGGAGCCAATAGCCAGATCTTTTTCTGCTGGTAGATTCAAACCCCCAGACTTTCATTGGTAGTCAAGCATTTACCATTGTGTCCCCAGGGATCATTTGCTTAAATATACTCACTCCCATGCTTAGGACCATAAACTTTCCACTCACTTGTTATTATCAAAGTACGATTCAAATTAAATTTACCGACTTTAACATTCATTTAAAACCCCAAAGAATAGGGTTAAAATTCAATGGTTTAAAAGGTATCCTCAAAAAATAAAAGTGATAAATCTGCATTTTGTACAGTATACTTAAAATAGCTCTATAAATGTCAGAGTTTAGTGCTCCACAATTAAAATGAAGGAAACATGCTTTTCCCAGAAAAGAGGAAATTCAGATATAGAAGATTAGTTTTTTTGTCATGCTCCCTCATAATCTTTTATTGTTTTTATTAAGGTCTATTAATATTTCAGAGTCCTGTCAATGGTACTTAACAACAACAACTATCAATATTTCAGTTTATCTGTTTATAGAGAATGCACTGCTTAAAAAGAGTTGTGGAAAAGAAGAAGTAAAACTATCTCATTTGTAAGAGGGTATGATTTGTATATAAAAAAACCCTAAAGAATTCACTAAAAAATTATTAGAAGTAATAAATGAGATCACCTAGATTAAAGGATTTGAAAAGAAAATTTGCTTTCAAGTAAAATCCAACTCAGCAAATCCAGATGGCACCAAGTAGAATGACTTTTTAGGGTTTTCTTGTTTGAAGTGTTTATGGAAGCAGAAAGCTAGGTCTTTCTTCTATGGGACTATCCGGTGGGTTCAAACTGCCAATCTCAGATCAGCAGTTGAGCAGGAACTATTTGTGCCATCTAGGGACCTCAAAGGGCAAAAAAATAAAAATTCAATTATACACATATACACTTGAACAATCTGAGAATTAAATTTAAAAACCCAGTTGCATTTACAATAGCATCAAAATATTACAATTTTTAGGGATAAATTTCATTTTGAAAAGTGCAAAACTTTGAAAACTACAAAACCTATGCAATGTTTTTGTATGCTTTATACATGGGTGTGTTATATACAAAAAATACAGTAATAGGACTGTGTGCTTCAGGCTTGAGGATAGGCATAGAGATCGATGGAATACAACTGAGAGGAAAGAAATAAACCCACATTTATAGCAAACTGATTTTCAACAAGATGTGGAGAAGTGGGAACCTTTATATATTGCTGAGGGAGGTGTAAAATGGTGCAGCTGTTTTGGAAAACACTCTAACCGTGTTTAAAGTATTAAAGGTGGCGTTTCCATAGGAGCTAGAAATTTCACTCCTAATACATTGTTGTTGTTAGGTGCCATTGAGTTGGTACTGACTTGTAGTGAGCCCATGCACAACAGAACAAAACACTGCCTGGTCCTGTGCCAACCTCACAATCGATGCTAAGCCTTTGCTGTTGCCACTATGATAATCCATTGGGGGCAGGGGGTTCTTCCTATTTTTCTCTGACCCTCCATTTTACCAAACATGATATCCTTCTCTAGGGATTGGTCCCTCCTGATATGTCCAAAGTATGAGAGATGAAATCTGGTCTTCCTGGCTTCTATGGAATATTCTGGCTGTACTTCTTCCAACACAGATTGGTTTGATCTGTTGGCAGTTCAGGGTACTTTTAATATTCTCCTCCAACACCATAACTCAAATGCATCAATTCTTCTACCGTCTAACTTATTCACTGTCCCACTTTAATATGCATGTGTTGTTGTTGTTTGGTGCCATCAAGTTGGTACCGACTCATAGTGACCCAATGCTCGGTCACTGGGCCAACCTCACAATTGTTGCTACGCTTGAGCCCATTGATGCTGTTGCTTTGCCAATCCATCTCGCAGGGGATCTTCCTCTTTTTCTCTGACCCTCCACCTTACCAAACATGATCTCCTTCTCCAGCGACTGGTCCCTCCTGACAATATATCCGAAGTATGAGAGACAAAGTTTGGCCATCCTGGTCTCCAAGCAGCACTCTGGCTGCACTTTTTCCAACACAGATCTATTGGTTCTTTTGGCAGCCCACGGCACTTTCAATATTCTCCTCCAACACCATAACTCAAAAGCATCAATTCTTCTACGGTCTTCCTTATTCACTGTTCAGCTTTTTGTTATTGAAAATACCATGGCTTCGGTCAGACACACCTTAGTCCTAAAAGTGACATCTTTGCTCTTTAACACTTGGTTGTTTAAACCTCCCCAGCAGCAGTGTGGAAGAAAGACCTGGGAATCTACTTCCATAAAGATTGTTATTTTTTTGTGCTGTCAAGTTAATTCTGACTCACAGTGACCCTATAGGATAGAGTAGACTGCCCCATAGTGTTTTCTAGACTTCAGTCTTTATGGGAACAGATCATTAGGTGTTTGCTCTCAAGAAGTGACTGGTGAGTTTAACCTGCTGACCTTCTGGGCTCCTTTCCCTAGAGATTACAGCCAAGAAAATCCTGTGGAGCTCAGTTCTGTTTTGAAACACATTGGTTCACCATGTGTCATTATAACAGTAACAGACATATAACCAAGGGAACTGAAAGCATATGCCCATAGAAACAACATGCAAAAAATGGAACTAACCCAAATGATGAGTGGATACAATGTGATATTATCCCTACAATAGAATATTATTTGACCATGTTGTTGTTGTTGTTGTGTTAAGTGCCGTCAAGTCGATTCCGGTTCTGTATAGGGTTTCCAAGGAACAACTGGTGAGCTTGAACCGCTGACCTTGCGGTTCAAACAGCTTTGCAGTCTGGCTCATTAACCTACAGTGCCACACCAGGACTCCTATTTGACCATGAGAAGGGTCAAAGTGTTGATATATGCTACAACATGGATGAATCATAAAAACATGCTAAGTGAAAGAAGTCTTTTTTTTTAAACACATATTGTAGATTCCATTTCTAGGAAATGCCCAGAATAGGCACATTTATACAGATTAAAAATAGACTGGTTTCCTAGGGCTGAGAGGGCTGGTGGAAATAAGGGAGCCTGTTACTAGGCATGGGGCTTCTTTTTGAACAGATGAGATGTCCTAAATTGGATTGTGATGGTTACATCATTCTGTGAATATACTTGTTATTGTTGTTGTTAAGTGCTGTCGGGTCAGTTCCGACCCATAGTGACCCTGTATAGGGTTTCTGAGGAGTAGCTGGTGAGTTTGAACTGCTGACCTTGCAGTACAAACAACTTTGCAGTCTGGCGCATTAACCCACAGTGCCAAACCAGTACTCCATGAATATACTGAAAGCTACTAAATTGGGCATTTAAATGGGTGAAGTGTACAGCATGTGAATTATATCTTACTTGAGTTGTTATTATTTTTTTTAATCCTGCTTTAATTCTCATAGAGCATTTATAAATGCAGCTCAATTATAATTTCCAGTGTCTTGGGATTGTTACCTAAAAAATAAAATGTTAAGTCAAATTCCTGTATATTTTCTGAAAAGATTCCTAAGGGCCACCAGGGTTATTTGAATAAAGAGGTCAATTCTTAAAAAAACATAGTGGTAAGTTGATGTAGACTTCAGCGTACTATATGTCACCTGTGTGAGCTCTCAGCCTTATTGATGGTACTCTACTCCTTCCCACCTTTCTCAGACTTCAAGTCTTTGTTCCTCACAACTCTACCTAGCCCCAACTCCTGGGAAGTCTCAACACTCATTCACATTGAGGTATGAGTAGCTATTAGCAATTCCATGCTAGTCTTACCAAGAATTATTGCTCCTAAAGAGAGATATAAACCTTCTTCTTAGGAGAGGAGATTGTAAAGACCAAGAGTCCAGACATGAATTAGCAGCAGTGGGAACCTTTGAGTCACATCCTGCCAAAGCTGACTCTTGCTGCCCTTTCTCACATACGAGTGCCCATAGGAAGGTTGGGCCTGACTGCCAGGAGGAAAGAACATATATGGGGGAACTAGCTCTGGTAGCGTAGTGGTTACGAGTCGGGCTGCCAACCTGAAGGTCAGCAGTTCGAAACTACCAGCGGTTCCGCAGGAGAAAGATGAGACATTCTGCTTGTGTAAAGATTTACATCCTTGGAAACCCTGTGCAAGGTCACTAATAGCCAGAATCGACTCCGCGGAACTTAACAACAACAACAACAACAAGTTATACTGAAACTTTTTTATTGCAGGTAACAAAGCACCTTGAAGAGTTTTGACTTCCCCTAGGTCCTGTTAGAGTAACCCTTGTGCAGCTGGCATTGTGGGAAGCCTAGTGTTGTTTTCCACTGTATATACTAGCTGTGTGACTTGTATAGATTACAAGATCTCTGACATTTCAAATTTTTCAACTTTAGAATCAGAACAATAGCATGGTGACAACTGCTGTTGACGCCTCATCCTGTAGCTCCTCTAAGTTTACCTCAGGCACGGTGGACATTTCCCTCACACACCACAGCTTCCCATCTCGACTCCTGGTATCTCCTTCTTTGACCAAAAGCTTTGCCAATGCCATGTCAATGTAAAGCCATCTGTCAGTGGGACAATCTGAGGGGCTTTCTACATGTTTCCTTGGAAGACTACAGCAGGATTGAGTCCCATTGTTCACTGGGTAACCCAAACCAATGATGAATACACCCTTTACTGCTTTTCTGCCTCCCCTGTCTCACTATCCACACAGGCTCACTCATGCTTAATGGGATCATCTTCCCCAAACCATCAGCCTCCAGTCATTGACTCAGAATCTGCTTTGGAGTTGCCTGCCACCAGCTGCTCCTCAGAAACACTAGACAGGGTCACTATGAGTTGTAACTGACTTTATGGCACTTAACAACAACAACAGCAATAAATGTCTGTACCACAGGCTTGCTGTGCTGAGGAAAGCAGAAAGGTAAAACTGAACTTTGTAGGGGCTTATTCCAACATCAAAACAGGAAACTTGAGCCTTTTACTACACCTTATTGACATCAAAATTTTCCTGCACGGGAGGATTCAGGCATTTTCCAGGATGAAATGCCTGTCCCTTTGCTGTACCCACGAAGAAGCCAGCCAGGGTGGAAAGCAGCAACAGCATAGGTGCCATCTTGGAGTGGAGTGCAGACAGAACCTGCAGTGGGGAAAACAAAGCAGTTGGCAGTCATTCTAAGCCTCCTGTGAACCCACAATCGCTGGAGAGAAATGTCTGTGCTTGCTGTCCCTCTGTAGACATCTACCCACCTACTCAACTCCTGAACCAATCCCTTCCCTGTGGGTCTACCTGAATTGTCACCCCCACCCTACCCTTTGAGCCCTTCCAGTCACTCCCCAAGTAGGACTTGTTCTCTCTCTCCAAGCATAGTGTACCTTTATTAGAATACACTCTGCCTGATATCATTGGGTTCACTGGGTATATTTTTCTCCTTCTCCTCACCCCTCAAGTATGTATTTCTCAAGTATAGGCATCCTATCTGTTTCTTCTTTGAATCACCCAAGAAACTAGCTGTGTCAGGTTTGTTGAAAGAACAGAAACAACGTGCAGTAATAGGTCACAGGAGGAGACAGAAGTTTCCTGTGAACCATAAAAGAAAACAAACAAACAAAAAAATAGCCCTTCAACCTCTTTCAGTCCTCCTTATTCCTCATCTTGCTGGGCTATTCTCCCAACCCTGGGACCTTAACAAGGAGCAGCATGCTGGGAGCTCTAAAGTTACCCTGACTAAATTTGAAGTCTGTCACATACTATGTAAGTTGTTGTTAGCTTCTATCAAGTCTGTCCCAGACTAAGGGTGACCCCCATGTACATACAAAAGGATCTAATCATTGTGATCCATTGGCTGATTTCAACTGCCCTTGGCTCCTCCCCCTGCTTTTTTCATTGACTTGCTTTCAATTTGTTCCTTTCCTTGTGACTCTTTACCTGTTGCTGCACACAGGAGCTATTACCAGGACTTTCTTCCTAGTGTGTCTTTGTATAGAAGCGCCACTGAAACCTGTCATGGTACCTGTCACTTCCTCTGACAGACAGGCAATGACTGTGCTTGAGGAATCAAACCTGGGCCTCCCACGTGGAAGGCAAGGCTCTACCACGGAACCATACTGTCCTCTCATACTGTGTATGTTGTTGCTGTTGTTAAGTGCCGTCGAGTCGGTTCCGACACATAGAGAACTTGTATAGGGTTTCTGAGCAGCAGCTGGTGAGCTTGAACCACCAACCTTGTGGTTCAAACCAAACTTGCCACCCAGTGTTTATCCTACAGTACCACACCAGGATAACTGTGTCCCATTTTTACTTTCGTTTTCTTGTCTATTGAGTAGAAATAATAATTATACTTAGCTCAAAAGTTTTGTGAGGATTAAATGAAGCCATATATGGAGAGCACTTAAAGCAATGTCTGACACAGAGTAAATGCTCAATAAATGCTAATTATTGTTATGAAAACCAGAAGCAAATGAATCCATTTCCTGAATTCCATTTTTATTGACTTTCTATAGGGTCAAGGAACTCTGGTGGCACTGTGGGTTAGGCATTGGTTTGATGATAACTAAAAATCAGCAGTTCAAATGCACCAGCCACTCTGTGGGAGAAAGATAAGGCTGTTGGCTCCTATAAATATTTGCAGTCTTGAAAACCTATATAGGGTCAGCTATGATTCAGAATTGATTCAAAGGCAGTGGGTGGTTTTTCCCTTGGGGGAAGGTTCAATAGGGTCACTATGGCATCCTAGTGTGGCACTGTAGGATAAACACTGGACAACTAACCATGAGGTCATCGGTTCAAATTCACCAGCTGCTCCTCAGAAACCCTACTTTACAGGCTCTCTATGAATCAGAACCAACTCAATGGTACACAACAACAAAGGTCGCTATTAGTCTGGATCAATCAGATGATTTGGTTGGTTTGGTTTATTGGAGCAGTTTTCATAGATGATGCACATTTAACCAGAGAAGGACTGATGGTAGCTGATGTGTAACTAACTTGTGTAGCAAGATTTGAAGAGGGGCAAAGGGGCTAGGGAAGGGAACAGGTGCCCTCCGCTCCTCCTCAGCTTTTTCACTGACTTGCTTTCAATTTGTTCCCTTCCTTGTGACTCCTTGCCTGTAGCTGCACACAGAAGCTATTTCCAGCTCTTTGCCTTTCTCCCTGTGATGAAGATGACTGAGTCAAGACAAGCAGAATGTTCTCAGATCCCAGCATTTAAAAAGATATGTCATAACAGGGATAATTATAACCACTTTATTATGAGTCTCTAAACTTCCAAATCACCTTTAATAATCAATAGCTTTTCTTCTGGAAGTTTTGTTACCTGGTTTCCAAAAGGGCAGTTACACAATAAGTAAAAATTGCCAACTGGAAGTGGAGAGAGAGAAGGGTGATTTCTGAGGCCCCAGATCACCTTCCTTTGAGTCTTTGAGACTTTTCCCCCCAATCATGTAAATAGTTCCAACACATAGCCACACTGTAAAGGGTTTCTGAGGCTGTAAACCTTTATGGAAGTCTCATCTTTCTCCTGCAGAGTCACTGGTGGTCTTCAGGTTGCTGTTGTCAATTTGACCTCATGTAGGTAAATCTTGAATGAACACAATGCTCAAGGCAGACATTCTTTATGAGTTGAACTAAACTAGTTTTTGGTTTTAAGAATAGCTCACCTGTCATTTTGGTTTAAGTTTTAAAGATTATCTCAGGGCAATAGTTTCAGGGGTTCATTCAGCTTTCATGACTCCAGAAAGTCGGGATTCCATGAGCATTTGAAATTTTGTCCTGCATTTCCTCCCTTTTGATCAGGATTCTTCTGCAGAACCTTTATTCAGACTGAACAACAACCATCTTTTAATCATTTTTGGGATCATAGCTTTACAGACTCTCAGCCTATAGCCCCCCCCCCCCAATTTTTTTTAGATATTTTTAGAACCACTGGAGTTCTACTGTTGGCCCTGCAGTAGGTCCCAAGTTATGAACCTTGCTCAGATGATCTAATCTCCAAAGATGATCACACATGCACATTCTGCCGTACCGCCAAAACTGAAGGGGACTTTTAAGGTCATCTATTGGCCAAGTGGCAGCATCGATGGACTCAAACGTGGCAACAGTAGTGAGGTTGGCCCAGGACCAGGCAGTGTTTCATTCTGCTGTGCATAAGGTCGCTATGGGTCGCTACCGACTCGATGGCACCTAATAACAACAACAGTATGCAACCCCTGGATGGCACAAACAGTTTGCATTCAACTATTAACCCAAATATTAGTGGTTTGAACCTACTTGGCAGTGTTTATAGCTGAAAGAAACCATGGAGAAGTTCTACTCTGTAACACATAGGGTTGTCATTTGTTAGAATTGACTAAACGGCAATAGGATGGTTTTTGTGTATTTTTTTCCATCCAATCTCTTCCCCCACAGGTATACCAGTGGGGAAGCTGTGCCCCTGAAGAAGGCAGAGACCTGGGAGTCAGACCCTTTCTCCTGCCCCCCTGGATTGTAGCAGCCCTGCACAGTGCTTTCTCCTGTACCACTGTTGGTGGTTTTCAATAAACACTTACCTCTGTAACATGATGAATCTCGCTTCACACGTGACAGTTACAACAAAAGTCTTAGTCTGACAAACGTCTTATTACAGAATGTTCTCTTGTGGGTTGAGACATTTTCTTTCTCTCTGTAGGAGGATTCCAGAGCAAGGCTAATTCCCCTTGATTGCATCTCTTCTAACGATGCCTCCCAGTTTACAATAGTTTCATTCCTAAGGTTAGAACTTGCATAAAAAAGTTGATGCTGTACTTAACTTTTTCCTATGTCTCTTCCATTCTAATTCACCCAATGCTTTTTGAGCCCCTTCTGAGATTAAAGCATGGTACTAATGTACAATTGTCATCGTGGGAAAAATGTGGCTTATAGATGACATATTTTAGTGCCCTATTCCTGGTGTGGCACTGTGGGTTAATGCGCCAGACTGCAAAGCTGTTTGAACTGCAAGGTCAGTGGTTCAAGCTTACCAGGTGCTCCTTGGAAACCCTATACAGGGTCGCTGTGGGTCAGAACTGACTCGAGGGCACTTAACAACAACAACAATGATATTATTTAACTATTAAGCAATTTAAAAGTCCTTCTAATAAAGTTTTAGTGCATTCACCCTGGGCAAGGCCCTGACTGCAGATTGCAGCAAACTCATTTAATTTCCCCCTCCTTCCGTAGAAACCCTGTCTCCAGTGAATTTCCCCCTCCTTCCCTAGAAGCCCTGTCTCCAGTAAATTTCCCTCTCCTTCCCTAGAAGCCCTGTCTCCAGTGATGTACTGTGAGCTTCACACTTTATCTTCATAACACCTTATGTAGAAGGTACCTGAGCTAACATTTTCTTTATATTCAGTGAGGCTAATTAGCATAGATTATTTCCTGGCAAGCTGCCAAGGAAGAATTTCCTCCCAGGTCTGCTAAGAGCCTATGTTACTACCCATACCACCACACTGCTGGGTGTTCAGGACACAGAGAAAAGTAGTGTCTAGTCCCTGATCTCAAGAACTACAGAGCATTGCAGACTAGACTTTTAAATTCCATGTGATAAAATAAAATGCATATTCACAGTTAAATGGCTCTTAAAATCCATTTAGCCATTGAACCTAACAAAAAAATATGCCTTCAGGAAAAAAATAAAAATCTTTGTATCATATTGTTAAATGCATTTCATTATTCATGCAATTAATTCCAGTTACGTTTTCAGTTAATTTTTACTGTAATGCATGGTTGGGTAATATGCTAAATGCCATTGAGTTTTTTCCAACTCATAGCAACCCTACACCCAACAGAATGAAACACTGCCTGGTTCTGCACCATCCTCCCAACTGTTGTGACCTTTGAGCCCATTGCTGCTGCCACTGTGCCACCTTATTGAGGACATCCCCTTTTTTGCCAACTCTCCACTTTATCCTGAGTGTTGGTACACAGAACATTTTCTCATGCCACATTTGGCAGGGGGTGGGGTTAGAATAGTACAAGCAGAAATAAGGTTTAGGGGTGCGTTCGCCCTTGGTTTGCACCCCAGCTCTGACACTTTTTGGCAGTCTTGTCTTAGACTCGTTGCTTATAACATCTGAACTCAGTTTTCTTGCCTAAAAAGTGGCATTAATAAGGCCTACCTTTTAAGGTGGAGTCCTGGTGTGGTGCTGTGGGATAAAACACTGCACTGCAAGGTCAGTTTGAACAGTAAGGTCGGCAGTTCAAACTCACCAGCAGCTCCCCAGAAACCTTGACATTTGACAAAAACATCTTGTAGGGTAGAATTCTGGTGTAGCGCTGTAGGATAAGCACTGGACCACAAGATCTGTTTGAACTGCAAGGTCGGCAGTTCAAATCCACCAGCCACTCCTCAGAAACACAATACAGGGTTGCTATGAGTCGGGTCTGATCCGATGGCATTTACAACAACCTTGTAAGCTGGTTGTGAGAAAAATGAGAGCAAGTCTGAAATCTACTGGCACAAACCCTCAGTCAGTGGTAGTTATATTATTTTCAGCTAAATGGTGGCAATGGAAAGTCAAGATTGTCTTCATTTTAAACATTATTTGTCATAAATGAAAATTAAACCTACATACCTTCTTTTTTTAAAAAATCAAGGTGAGGGCAGTTTCCACCTGCTGTCATCCAGATTGAGATTCCTGTTTTGGTGGTTGACTTCTCCCAAGTTACTTTATGAGCTTTATAAGGTCATTGAAGATTAAATTTAATGCATGCCACACCCCCTACAGTTTGGGAAGGCTGGCCTAAAAGCTTAGCTCTGTATGAAACACAAAGATGGATGTTTTGTCCATTACCATCCCCCACCCCCTTCAATTTCCTTCACAGCTGCTCCCCAAGGAAGAAACAATGAGATACTGTTTGTGTGTATGAGAAAGAGAGAGCGAAAGAAAGACAAAGTGCATTTTCACTCAACATCTTTTTTGCTACATGGATTTTTCTCATTTAATTTCCTCAGTCAGAAGGCACTATAAGCTCCAGCAGAATGAGTTGCAATGTGTTTTCAAACATCTGGTATTTATTTTTCATTTTTGTGTAAATGAAAAATCAACAATCCCATTTCCTGAAATGGATCACAGGGACCCTCCACCCCATGTGGGCCCTGACCTGGAATGTGACTCAGGCAACAGAGGCATGGTTAGGAATCAGTCGGCTTTGCATGTGATCCTGAGCAAGGCAAGGCTTCTCTGTATCTCAGTCTCCCCATTATGAGGTTGCTGTGAGTGGTTGTTGAATTGGCTCTCGTTCATGGTGAGCTTATTTATAGTAGAATAAAGCATTGCCCAGTCCTATGCTGTCTTCATGATCTTTAGTATGTTTGAGTGCATTGTTTTGGCTGCTGTGTCATTTCATTGCATTGAGGGTTTCCCTCGTTTTCACTGAGCCTTGTACTTTACCAACCATGATGTTTTTTTTTAGTGATAGATCTTTCCTGATGATATGTCATGTCTGTCTCCAATGAAGTTGAACGTATAGCGAGATACCAGTTTTGTAACAGTTGGACCAAAACTAAGAAAGTCGAATGTGTCTTCTTCCAGCTCCATATATATCATAAGTAGCCTGTTACTGTTTGGTGACAGCCCTGGTGGCACAGTGGCTAAAAGTTCTTGGCTGCTCCCTGAAAGGCCAGTGATTCAAACCCACCAACCACTCCCTGAAAGAAAGGTAAGGCAGTGTGCTTCCATAAATATTTACATCCGTAGAAACCTATGAGGCAGATCTAACTCTGTCCTATAGGCTTGTTACCAGTATGATTTGACTCAATGGTAGCAGATTTGGGGTTTATCAGTTTTGAGGGATGTTTTGGTAGTTGTGGCATTTTGGGGCACATTTAAACCCATGGGCATTTTTGGTTGGTGCTACTGTTGAATGAACATTGTTGCCCTTTGTAGATAGAATTCTATACCTTTGTGATAAGCAGGCGGTATTTTTATTGGAATATAGATAAGACGGAAACGTGGTGGCTCTGTAGGATAAGCTCTGGAATGTGAGCCACAGGGTCAGCAGTTCGAGCCCACCACAGGAGAACAATGAGACTTTCTGCTCCTGAAAAGATTTACAGTGTCAGAAACCCTGTACAGGGTTGCTGTAAGATGGGACCTACTCGATGACATTTAGCAACAACAACAAGATAGTGCCTTCATAAATAAATAAATTCCTAAATAAAGTTCATTCTCAAATTTGCAAGCAATAAAGAGATTTTACTGCCTTGGACCTTAAGCACATTAGGAGAAGCAGCCATGAATTCTCAGCATACCGAAGTTGGAGAGCTCATAAAGAGAATTTTTTATGAATTCTTGTTCCTGCTCCAGGCTCTTGCTGTACTTGCTCATCCACAAGACTTTCTCCTCAGAACTCTACACGGTTCCTTCTTTATTCAATACCTTGATCAAATGTTTACTGCCTTTCAGAGGCCTTCCTGACTTTTCAAAATTGGTACTCTTGTTACTTTATCTGTTTTATTATATCTTTACCTGAGATTATGTCCTTTATTTTTATATCTTCCTGCTTATGTTTTCACCACCAGGACGTAAACCCCACAAGAGGAGGAATTTTGGCTCATTTACTCACTACTGAGGAGCTCTGCTGTGGCTCTGTATGATAAGCACTAGACTGAAAGGTCAGTTTGAAGCGCAAGATTGGCAGTTCAAACTTACCTGATGCTCTTCGGAAACCCTATACAGGGTCGCTATGAGTTGAAACTCCCTTGATGGCACTTAACAGCAACAATAATAACAACTCACTGCTGTGTGCCTAGGTAGTACAAGTGGTTAAGTGCTCAACTACTAACTGAATGGCTGGAGGTTCTAGTTCACTCCGAAGTATTCTGAAGAAAGGCCTAGAGATCTACTTCTGAAAAATCAGCCATTGAAATCCCTGTGGAGCACAGCTATACTCTGAGTATCCACAAATCAGAATCAACTTTGTGGCAGTTGGCTTGGTTTTGTTTTTGTTTTTTATGTATTTATTTTTTTGCTCATTGCTGTGTACCCTCATTCCCAAATTGTTGTTGCTGTTGTTAAGTGCTGTTCCAGTCCCTAGTGCCCATAAAAATATTTGTAAATTAAAAATATTTGTAAAATTTAAAATGTTCAAATTATTGAGTGAGTATTCTAAGATGAACAAAAAGAACTATGGGTAATAGTCCAGACATTTTTGTTTAAATTTCTTTCCTGGGAAAGTTGTTGTTGAGTGCCATCTATCTAGTCTATTCCAACTCGTAGTGATTCCATGTGACAGAATAAAACGTTGGGTTTTATAGGCTCTAATCTTTTTCTTTTAACATTTTTTGTGTGAATTGGGTGGCAGTTTACAGAGCAAATCAGTTTTCCATTAAACAATTCATACACAGTTTGTTTCATGTCATTGATAGGAATTCCCACAATGTGACACCATTGGTCCCACTTCTTCCCTGTTTCCCATTCCTCCTAACTTCTGAACTAGGTCCTTGAGAAAATATAGCCCTTTTGATCTCAAATCCTTGACTATTCTAAGGACTCTAACCTCCCTACTGTTACTGATCAGTTTATAGACCTATCAGTTGTTTGGCTCCAGTAAAGACTTATGGTCTTGGAAACCCTATACTGGGTTACTATGAGTAGGACCTGACTTGACGGTACTTAACAACAACAACAAAAATTATTTGCCTGAAAATTGAGCCATAGAGATGAGCTTAGTTCTAGGCCTTAAGAGTAATTAGGGGCTAGACTCAACAATTCCACCAGTCTCTGTCTGACCAGTAAGCATTTTTAAAAATGATTTTGATTTTTGTTCCATATTTTTATCCCATTCTATCCAGGACCTCTAATGTGATCTCATTTACAGCAGTTGGTAGTGGTAGCCAGGCACCATCTAGTTCTTCTGGTTTCAGGATCACGGAGGCTGAGTTCATGTGATCCATTGGTCCATAGTACTAATTGTTTGATTTTCTTCACTCTTCAATGGGAGAGACCAATAATTGCACTTTAGATGGCTACTTACAAGTCTGGTTGCTAATCATCAACGTAGGATGTAGAACATTATCTTTGTGGACTGTGTTATGCCAGTAGATGTTGGTGGGCCCCAAGACTAGGGCTCTGAGCCCTCAGGCCCAGTGACTTATTCCCTCTAAGTCTTCAGTTATGGCTAAGAAGTTTCCACAACATTACCCACTGTGTACTTTACTATATTCATTGGTATTTTTGTAGCATAGGTAAATACATATGTAGAAATAGCCTCTGTCCAACTTATATATATTAGTGAGTATAGTCCCATTCTCCTTCCCACACCTATTCAGCCTGCATGTCTATCTATACGGCTACTCATAGATTATTATTGTTGTAAGACTATGTATATAATAACATTTACCCCTTTTGTCTTTAACCCAGTGCCTTCTTTTGGCTTCATCACCCTTCTTTTTGCTGACCTCCCTCTTATATTTTAGACTATAATCTTTATGGAAGCATAAATGTGTTTTTCCTGTAGAGCCATTGGTGATGGTGGTGGTGGTTATGTGCTATGGGGTTTCGACTCATAGCAACCCTATACAGGGTTTCCAAGGCTGTAAATCTTGGAAAGATTTACAGGAGCAGAAAGCCTCATCTTTCTCCCACAGAACAGCTGAAAGTTTTGAACTGCTGACCCTGAGGTTAGCAGCCCGATTCGTAACCACTACACTACCAGAGCTCCTTCAGGTGGGTTCAAATTACCAACCTAACTCCACATTGTACCACCAGTGCTTCTTTTCTAGGAAAGAACTGATATATAAATTCCTGAATCTTCTTTACCTGCATCATATTTGTCACTTGGAATTGCTTCCCCTTGAAAGAAATGCACAATGAATCTCTCTTAACTTCATAAAATAATACTTCTTTCTAAACAGTTGCCGAGTTTTCCCCAAAGGAATGTTACAAGAGTTTCCAAATACATAAGCAGGAGGTTGATACATCTAGTTAGTTTATCCCTCAGCATTGAATCAGTAACTGTGGAGCTGAAGATACTATCCGACAGTCACAAACAACTTAAGAAAAATCACATTATGTTTCCAAGCCTCAGTGTATTTTTCCCTGTAAATATTGACAAGTGATATAATTTAAGGATTGGAATGTGGAGCTAACCACAAGTTCCTAAACATAAGACATGTCAGACTAATGATCTAAACATATCTTTATTTTTTAAATTGAAAACTTGAAACTGTTTGTTGTAAACAATTAAAATAGTACCCAAATGTAGGACTTAGAAAATGTTATGGTTGTTGTTAAGTGCCTTTGGGTTAGTTCTAACTCATAGCGACACTGTATATGGTTTCTGAGGAGCAGCTGATGAATTCTGAGGAACTGCCAACCTTGTGGACCTGGTGCTTCGCAGTCCAGTGCTGATCCTGAAGCACCACTTATAATAACAATATGCCAGAGAGAACAGCTGTTATGTTTGATTTTTTCTTCTAGGTATTTTGTATACAGATGCTAGTACAATAACAATAATGGTAACCATATGCAGTATTTTGAAACTTGCTTTTTAATGTAATGATATATCTCTCCGTATCAGTATACATAGATGTACCTCAATTCACCTGCTGCAAATCCCTACTTTTACACGACAGTACATTTTTTAAAAGAAGACAGCTTATGTTTTTACAGGAAAGTAGTTCTTTGGTCTGGTGATCTTTCATCATACAGGTGATTGTCTCAGGGGCTGCCACTGTAAGACCCACAGAAAAAATGAAATTATTTTGGTGGACTCTTTGGCAAGAAATACAGGACTAATCTATCTTTTCCAGAAAGAAAAATTTCCCTGATGAAAACCCATCCACTTCTAAGTAAGTGGTTCTTTCAACTACCAGAGTCATCTTTAGAAATTTAGATGTTTAGAGTTTTCTTTTGTCTGTTAAAATAATAGGAGAAACACAGAAGTACTTTTCATGTGAAAACCCAGAGACAGGATTCAATAGCCGCATTCATTCTTTGGACTCGGCTCAAATACCGGGCTCTCTGATGCCTTTCTGGATTCTTACCCCACCACATGCAGTGCTCCTCACTCTTAGCTTGAGTTTCACAACACATGGTACTATGTACTGAGGCTCATCACACTGTGTTAGAAACTGCCATGATGCCCTATCCTTCTGGAGATTCAAATCTTTCAGAGCAGGCTTTTCTTTAAAAAAATAATTTAATCCCTGGTACCTCACATAATAAGGAACTCTGGTAGCGTTGTGATTGCAAGCTGGACTGCTGACCGCAAGGTCAGTAGTTGGAATCTACCAAACACTCTGTGGAAGAAAGATGAAGCTTTCTGCTCCTGTAAAGATTGGAAACCCTGTACAGGGTTGCTAATGAGTTTCAACCGATTCCATGGCATATCACTACTACCACCTTGCATAATGCCTGACACATAGTAAGTGTTCAGTAAATGTTACTGAGTGAAAGGCTGAATGACTAATAAAATGTTTCATTCTCAGAACTTGAAGGGATTGATACATATTTCCTGATTTGTTCAGAGGCTCCCTTTCCTCTCCTTGTCCCTTGTGGCCATTTTCTCCAGTTGTAGGTTTACCTGACACTAAGCATCTGGTGAACAGTAAGAAAGCAATCACACTAGTTAAATCAGCAACTTGATTTGGGACCCAGGAACAAATTCTGAACTGAAAGACAGGAAGCCTGGGTTCTGGTCTTTGCTTTGTTGCTAATTCATTTACTCATTAATGAATTAATCCAACAACATATATTATAAAAGGAGATAAGAGGAGAGACAAGTGAGCAGAGAAGGAAGGAAGTCAGTACCACCAAGAAATAAAAGCCAGAAGACCTGGGGTGCCTGTGCTAAGAACCTCCTCCACTCAGGGAAAGACTGATGCAAGTCACATGGATATCTTCAAGAAGTGCAAGACCACAGATACTGAAGAGAGGTAAGGGCCTTCCCCTGGAGTTGACACCCAGAGAGAATGTCTTTCTATAGAAATGGTGCCCTGAATTCAGACTTCTAACCCCCTAAACAGTGAGAAAATAAATTAGTTTGTTAAAGCCATCTACTTGTGGAAATTTTTTATAACATCACTAGATAACTAAGACAGTAGGCAAAATTTGATGATGGGTTAAATATGGAAAATGAAGGGGAATTAAGGTTGACTCTGAGATTTTGAAGCCAGCACAATAGGCTTAACCAACAAGGGAAATGCCTATGTTATTTATGAAAACTAGAAAGTCTATAAAAGGAGTGCATTTGAGAGGAAAACTAGAGTTCTTTACGGATAAGTTATGTTTGAACAAACATCTAAGTGGAAATGTTAAGAAGACAATATTCAAGTCAAGTTTTGTGGAAAAATCAGGGCTGAAGTCAGATTTGGAAATAATCAGCACATTCATGGTCTTCAAAGCCATGGGACTGGATGAGGTTGCCAAGGGAAAGTATCCAGAAATGGAAGAAAAAGATGCCCAGGACAGAGCCCCAGGACCCTCTAATCCTTAGAGTCTGAGCAAAGAAGGAATCATGACAGAACTAAAAAGGAAACTAGAACAGGGGGCTATCTCAGAAGTCAAGGAAAGACAATAGTTTAAGAAGAAGGGAATTATCAACTGGTGCTTAGAAGTCAGAGATGATAAGAACAAAAATGTGACCACTGGATTTAGCAACGTGAAAGTTGTGAATGACCTAGACGATAGCAGTCAATGTGGAGTGGTGGGGATAGAAGCCCAATTAGAGTGTGTTGAGAAGGGGAAGTGGATACAACAACTCTCTTTAAAAGAATTTTACTGGGAGAGAAAGTAGAAAAATTAGTCAGTCACTAAGAAAAGAAGCCTGGGAGTTTGTTAAAGTTTGCATATGGGAATAGGAGAACCCACATACTGGGGAAAATTTTTTGCCAATGGTGTATCAGACAAGAGATTACTGTCCAAACTTTATAGAACACAGCTACAAAGGCAAGAAGTGACTGGCTTACAAGCTTTTAAGTGGAAGCCTAGATCCAGAGGGCGTGGAGGAAGATAGAATCTCCACTGAGTAATATCCAATCTGTCTGGGCGGGACTGATGAAAGGAGATGGGGATAAGTCTCTTGTGATACAATAATGAATAATTGTTATCAGGATTGATTGTGAGGGTTGGAAATATAAAGGTAGCTGTTTTATAGCAAAAGGAGGGGCGTGATTGACTTTGCAGCCTAGGAGTAGAGGTCCCTGGGACCATCAAGGGAGAAGAGCGGAGTGTGGGATCCTACCCAGAGAGGCAGTGATGCCAGAGATGGAGGCAGAGTTGATGACATGGAAAGATGGAGCAGCTGGGGACTCTAGACCCAGAGAGGGAGAGGGGCTGTGTGCTGACGACTGCGGGCAGGCTTGTAGTGTATACCCTTTGGTTGGTTGATGATGCATGGAGGGGATTGTAACCATGACAATGACATGATATATGATAGGATGAATGTAAAACTAATGTTCTCCCATGTAAACTATCACATAATTCACAATAAAAAATTTTTAAAAATTATAGAACACATCAATACCTCAATAAAAAGAAGAGAAGCAATCCAATTTAAAACTGAGCAGAGGACATGAACAGACACTAGACCAAAAAAGACATTTAGGAGGCCAACAAACATATGAAGAAAGGCTCACTATCACTAGATATTGTTGTTGTTAAGTGTCATCAATTCAGTTCTGATTCATACTGACCCTGTATAGGGTTTCCGAGGAGCAGCTAGTGGATTTGAACCATTGACCTTACTATTCAAACTGACCTTTCGGTCCAGTGCATTATCCTGCAGTGCCACACTAGGACTCTAGCCATTGTTATTGTTGTTAAGTGCTGTCGAGTTAGTTCCAACCCATAGCAACCCTGTATAGGGTTTCCTAGGAGGTGCTAGTGAGCTTGAACTGCTGACCTTGTAGCTCAAACTGGCTTTGCAGTCCAGCATATTAATCCACTACATCACATCAGGACTCTAGCCATTAGAGACATACAAATCAAAACAACAAGGAGGTATCAATTTACCCCGCATTAATAGCATGGTTCATAAAAACAGAAAACTCTGCTGATGGGAATGTAAGATAGTGCAACTGCTGTGGAAAACAGTATGGTACCTTCTTAGAAGGTTGGAAATAGAAATACCACATGGCCCAGTAATTTCTCTACTTGGTATACATGCTCAAGAAATAAGAGCTGTGACATGAATAAATATATGTGTGCCCATGTTCATTGCAGTATTTTGCACAGTAACAAAAGGATAGAGACAGCCTAGGTGCCCATCAGCAGAGGAATGGCTGAACAAACTTCAGTACACACACACACACACACACACACACACGATGGAATATTATGCAACACTGGAAAATAACAATGAATTATGCTGAGTGAAATTAGCCGATCACAAAGGGACAGTTAATGTATAAAATCACTGCTGTAAAAAGTCAAGAAAAGGTTTTCATTCTATGATGGTTACCAGAGATGGGAGGGAGGGGAGAATTATTCACTGGGTAGAGTGTAGACACATGCTAACTTTGGTGATAGGGAAGGCAGTTAAAAAGAAAAGGAAGGGAAGAGAAGAAGGAAGAGATAAAAAGGAAATTGTTTTCTTCTTTTTTGTGTCTGGGTTTTTTGTATGTACTGTAAAGGAAACAATGTTGATTTATTTTCTCATATAAAAAGAGATTATACAATATTTTCATTTGAACCATGAAGGTCAGCATCTTCTGTGTTGCTATGTCAAGGTTAATACAGGACAGTCTGACCTCTTATTCCATCTTAATAATTTAATTTTCTCTAATAGTATGACCTCTGTAATGGTGAATATTATGATATTCAGAAATGTTTTTGAAGATTGCCTTGTTTAATAAAGTAAAATAAAATAATTAATTAAAAAAAAAAAACTTCAGCCCTGAGAGCAATGTGAGAATGTCTCTGAGACCACATAGTAAGGACCACTGTGGGGCCTCTCTGAGCATAGAGCTGTGGAGCTTACGAGGAGTTGTTCTTGACATCAGTGTTGTATGGCAACAGGTGCCTAAAGGAACTAGGATGTGCACTCTGGGATAAAGAACAGCTCTTTTCCCTTTTCACTGGGTACTATGGAAGACCCCAGGATTCTTGATAACTACAAGGAGTACCTACGCCAGTATAACCAAGATTCAATTTTAACCAAGTCTGGCAAATGAGGCTTGAAGTTCAGATTTTATTTGGTTTAGAAAAAATCAACCTGAAAGGGAACACAGACACACATAAAGGAACAAAGACATGACCACTGAATATAGCAATGTGGAAGGTATGATTACCCTAGACAACAGCAGTATCTGTGGAGTGGTGAGGATAGAAACCCAATTAGAATACGTTGAGGAGGGAAAGTGGATATAGCAATTTTCTTTAAAGAAACTTCACAGTGAGGGAAAGTAGAGAAATCAGTCAGTAGTTAAGAGTGGAAGCCTGAGAGTCACAGGAGATGATGAGAGTTTGCATATGGAAATGATTGAGCAAAAGAGACATAGTAATCATAGAAGAGAGAAGAGGAGGCTGCAAGAGCAACCTGAATAGGAGAAATGGCCTGGGATCCAGAGCAGAGGTAGAGGAGCTGGGTCTAGAGAAGAGCAAAACTCCTGCATCTGAAGAGACAAGAGGGAGAGCAGAATAGGCAACAAGATGGAGGGACATATGTAAATGTGGTGGTGGGAAGCGGTGGAATTTTGTCTATGTGTGACATTGGTCATGATGCTAATTTTCCTATGATGTATTGGAGGTCTTCTTTGTACATGGTGGATGGACGTCTCTGAATACATCTACTTAGGCACCTGAATTAATTCAGGCACCTGCTTTATTCAACCAGGGACTTAGGGAAGGGGCAGGGTTTAACCTAGAAGAAACTAAAATAAAAAACAACTCCTTAATATTGAGCACTAAACATCAGGTCCTGTATAGATACTTTCTGTGTCATATTAGCTCTAATTCTTGCTGCACCCTATAAGGGAGATAATTGCTATGATTTCCATTGCTGTTGTTGTTAAGTGCCATTGAGTTATACCGTGACCCTGTATAGGGTTTCTGAGGAGTGACTATTGAGTTTGAACTGCTGACTTTCTGTTTAAATCTATCTTTTGGTCCAGTGTTTATTTTATAGTACCATACCAGGACTCCATTATAGAGATTAAAAACAAAGAAAAAACTAAGGTGGAGAAGTGGTCATGTAACTTTTCTAACGTAATGAAATGAAAATTTAAACTCTGATCTGTGACTTCATGCCCATACATCTAACCATTATGTCCCATTGCCCTAGCAGGAAGAGGAAAGAGAAAAGGGTTAATCTAGAAGACTGGTTTGGGTTAATGTCCTCAGGTGAAATACCTTCTCACCATCTCAGCATAGATTTGTTGTTATTGTTAAGTGCCTTTAAGCAGGTTCAGACTCTTAATGACCGTCAATAGAGTTTCTGAGGACCAACTGATGGGTTTGAACTGCCGACCTTGAAGTTCAAACTAACCTTGTAGTTCAGTGCTTACCCTATAGTGCCACACCACTGCTAATTCCTAAGGTGCCTGGGGCTGAGCTTTCCAGATACTTGTGTTCCAGACTGTTGACAAAGACCAGCTGAAAGCTGAGGAATTGAAGTTTTCCATTCAGCCCATTTATAATACATGTCTGTCAGTTTGTGGTACTTTGGTGGCTTGTGTATTGCTGTGATGCTGGAAGCTATGCCACCAGTATTTTAAATAGCAGCAGGGTCACCCATGGTGGACAAGTTTCAACAGAGCTTCCAGACTAAGACAGAAAGGAGAATTGGACAACTTCTGAATGATTAGCCACTGAAAACATTATTAATAGTAGCAAAACATTATTTAACCTAGTGTCAGAAGATGAGCTCCTCAGGTTGGAAGACACTCAAATTATGACTAGGGAAGAGCTGCCTCCTCAAAGGAGAACTGACCATAATGATGTGGGTGGAGAAAAGACCTTTATTTACTGATGGGGCATGACTCAAAATGAGAAGGGACAGATACAAACATTCATTAATAATCAGAATGTGAAATGTATAAACTATGAATTTAGGAAAATTGGAAGTCATGAAATATAAATTGGAATACATAAAGATTGATATCCTAGGCATTAGTTCATTGAAATGGGCAGGTATTAGCCATTTTGAATTAGACACATAGTGGTTACGAATCGGGCTGCGAACCTTAAGGTCAGCGGTTTGAAACTACCAGCTGCTCCGCGGGAGAAAGATGAGGCTTTCTACTCCTGTA
>NW_006408648.1:9361407-9373647 GCF_000296735.1 Chrysochloris asiatica | reverse complement strand
GAAATGGGCAAAGACCTGAAATTAGAAAACCAACAGGGCAGAACACATTCAGCATTTCTGAAACTGAAAAAATTCTGAAGAAAAGCTTCAGGCCTCAACTTGCAGTATCGAAGGATTCTATGGCAAAATATTGAATTATGCATCAAAAGAAGATGGAAGGAATACACAGTCACTGCACCAAAAAAAATTGGTTGATGCATATGAACCAGAGCTGATGGTTTTGAAAGAAGACATCAAAGCTTCACTGAAGGCATTGGCAAAAAGCAAGACCAGGAATTGATGGAATATAAATGGAAAAATTTCAGCCAACGGTTGCAGCCCTGGAGCCATTCACTCCTCTATGCCCCCCAAATTTGGAAGACAACTACCTGGCCAACTAATTGGAAGACGTCCATATCTGTGCCCATTCCAAAGAAAGGTGACCCAGAGGAATGTGGAAATCATAAAAAAATATCATGAATATCACATACAAGTAAAGTGTTGCTGAAGATAATTTTTAAATGGCTGTAGCAGTACATAGACAGAAAGTTGCCAGAAATTCAAGCTGGATACAGAAGAAGATGTGGAACAAAGAATATCATTGCTGACATCAGATGGATCTTGGCTGAAAGCAGAAAATAGTAAAAAGATGTTTACTTGTGCTTTATTGTCTGTGCAAAAGGCATTCAACTGTGTGGATCACAACAAACAAAGGGGATATTGAATGGTTTAAAATCAGGAAAGGTGTGTGCCAGGGGTGTGATGTATTCTTTCACTATCCCAATTCAATCTGTATACTGAGCAAACAATCTGAGAAACTGGATTATATGAAGAACGTAGCATCAGGATTGGAGGAAGACTCATTAAAACCTTGAGATATGCAGATGACACAATCTTGCTTTCTGGGAATGAAGAAGATTTGAAGTACTTACAGATAAGAGTCAAAGACCAAAGCTCTCAGTATAGATTGCAACCCAATATAAAGGAAACAAAAATCCTCACAACTAAACCAATAAATAACATCATGATAAATGGAGAAAAGATTGAAGTTGTCAAAGACTTTATTTTGCCTGGATCCACTCATGAAAGCAGCAGTCAATAAATCAAAGGACATATTGCATTAGGCAAATTGGTTGCAAAAGACTTCTTGAAAGTGTTATAGAGCAGATGTCAGTTTGAGTATTAAAGTACACCTGACCAACCCATGGTATTTTCAACAGCCTCATGTGCATGTGAAAATTGGTCAATGAATAAGGAAGATTGTAGAAGAATTGGTGCACATGAGTTATGATGTTGGAGAAGAATATTAAAAGTCCTATGGACTTCCAGAGAACAAACAAATCTGACTAGGAAGAAGTACAGCCAGAATATTCCTTAGAAGTCAGGATGGTGAGACTTTGTCTCACATATTTTGGACTTGTCAAGAGGGAACGGCTTCTGGAGAATATCATTCTTGGCAAAGTGGATTTGTTGTTGTTGTTGTTAGGTGTCATCGAGTCAGTACTGACTCACAGAGACCCTATGCACAACAGAACAAAACACTGCCTGATCCTGGGCCAACCTCCCTATTGTTGCCACGCTTGAGCCCATTGATGCTGCCACTTTGTCAATCCATCTTGCTGGGGGTCTTCCTCTTTTTCTCTGACCCTCCACCTTACCAAAAATGATATCCTTCTCCAGCTACTGGTCCTTCCTGACAATATGTCCGAAGTATGACAGACAAAGTCTGGCCATCTTGGCCTCCAAGGAGCACTCTGGCTGCACTTCTTCCAACACAGACCTGTTAGTTCATTTGGCAGCCCATGGTACTTTCAATATTCTCCTCCACAACTCAAAAGCATCAATTCCTCTACCATCTTCCTTATTCACTGTCCAAGTTTAGCATGCATATGAGGTTATTGAAAATACCATGGCAAAGTGGAGAGTAAGCAAAAAAGAGGATGACCCCCAATGAGATGGGTTGACACAATGGCAGCAACAATGGGCTCAAGCATAAGAATAATTGTGAGGATGGTGATGAACCGGGCTGTGTTAGTTCTATTGTATATAAGGTCCCTATGAGTCTGAACCAACTTGATAGCACCTGACAACAATATCTAGCCCAGTTAGTGTCAGGATTGTACCCTTTCACCACACTTATTCAATCTTTAAACTGAGCAAATAATCTGAGAAGATGAACCATGTGAAGAAGAACTTGGCATCAATCAGAATTGGTGGAAGGCTCATTAACAATCTGTTAATAAGCATATGATACAACTTTGCTTACTGAGAGTGAAGAGCACTTGAAGTACTTTCTGATGATGATCAGAACTTCAATAAGGATTGCACCTTAACATAATGAAGATAGAAATGCTCACAAATGGACCAGTAAACAGCACCATAATAACTAGAGAAAATATTGAAGTTATTAAGGATTTCATTTTCCTTGGATCCACAATCAACACCCATGGAAACAGCAGTCAAGAACTCAAGTTACGTATTGCATTGGCAAATCTGCTTTAAAGTGTTAAAAAGCAAACATGTCACTTTGAGGACTAAGATGCACTTGAACCAAGCCATGGTGTTTTCTTTTTGTTAGAAATTTTTATTGTGAATTGACTGAAGGTTTGCAGATAATGTCATCAGTTTTACATTAAAAAAAATCATATACTTTGTTTCATCTAGATGATTTCATTTCCTCCATGCAACAACAGTTATCCCACTTCCTCCTGTGGTTTCTATTTCTATTCTACCTACCTTCCCATCTCAGCTTTGTCCTTAGGTAAATGCTGCCCTTTTGATTTTGAATGATTGGCTATTGTATCATTCATAGTGACTATGTCTTTCTAGTGTTGTTGTGCCCCTATATACCTATCTACTGTTTGGCTTTAAGTTGTGCTACGAAGATGAGTGGAATACAGTCATATTGAAATCAAATTTATGATTCAGAACTGTGGCACCTAATAACAACATTCAGCTCACAATTCAACACTGCTGCCTTTCATCAATCCCCAGAAACTGGTACATCTGCAACCAGTTACATACAATGCACGGGGTGAGTTCTCAGTCAAGTTCCTGTGGCCTTAAGCTTTTCCAGATGTTTGCTGGGAAGCAATCCCTGTCTGGTTTTGCAATCTTGTATAAAGCCAGGTCAGATCTCATGAGTACATAGAAGGCCAGCAGGGCAACTTTCACACTTCCAACATGGACAAAATTCAGGAATTTTCAGTGTATAAGCAGCAAAATTTCTGCTTTATTTTCCTTAATTTAAAAAAAAAACATAAAAAAATTGGTGGAAAGAGTACATGTCCATGAGTTGGGAAAGGAGGACTTTGTGCCTTGCTGAGTTTCATAAGCTTTTAGTGAGAGAGACGTTCAACTATCAGGGATTGATAACTTGGAACCCATGGATCTCCATGGAATGGTGAATAGAACTCTATTTTGAAATGATTATATTCCTTTTGATTTTATGCCTTTTACCTTAGACATTTTAAGAATACTATTCTGAAAAGGACTTTTCCAAGGTGCCAAAGAGGACCATAGCACAGAAACAGCAGGAAACCTGCTGGGTGACCTCTGGAGTTCCTGATGATTCCACCTCTATAGTGTCCATTGATGTGCCTCTTGGAAACCAAACGGCTCTAACAAAGTCCATCTGAGTATGGAGGAGTTAAGGGCAGTTTCCCAAGGCTAGGTCAAAGAGGTCAATAAATAGGAAATGATGGAGCCATCACATATGGGCTGGGGCCAAGGCCAGTAGTGAGAGCCAGGCTCATGGGTCTCACAGACTCTGATCATCTGGGCAGAGGAACGGCACCATCTACATGCCCTGATGTGGATTTGGGGACCATGTAGGAGTAGCTTGCAGACTGAGCTGTCTGGGAAGTTGTGTGTTGCTTTGAGGGAGGGAAGGAAGGAAGAGAAGGAAAGCTGATGGGGAACTACAGCTTGGACTGTCCTTTCCCTATGTTATTTCCCCTCCACTAACAGAGTTTCTGATAAAAATGTGTGATGTTAGAATAAATCTGGATTGAAAGAGGTATTGCTAATACATCAGCCATTACTGGATGCTGATCACCTATTTTGCTAGGTATTTTAAATGATTATCTCTTTTAAGTCAATTGCAACCATGTAAAGGAGAAATTGCTATAGCTATTTATGGAGGAGAGAACAGGTTCAGGTTCTGTATCTTGCTCAAAGTCACACAGAAAGTGGTTAAACTGGGATTTATACCCAGATCTCTCTGGCTCCAAATTGTATTTTCCTGCTTTATATAAAATATGTACAAACCCACCTTCTGGTGAATGGAAGCTGTTTCATGAAAGAGTCTCTTGGACTAATGTAGTCCCTCTCCCTGTTAGACTGGGTTATGAACAGGATTTTCACATCTTCATCCAAGCCTTTAAGAAAACTTTAACCTTAAAAAAGTTTTCATTGGTTTGTTTATGTATTTATTAGTCACCAGCCTTATGGTTCAAACCAATCTTGTAGTCCAGGACATTATCCCACAGCCCCATACCAGGACTCCATTTAGCATACACTTACTCAAAAGAGGAACCCCTAAGTGGTACAAATGGTTCACATACTAGTTGGACACTTCCAACATGGACAAAATTCAGGAATTTTCAGTGCATAGGTAGCAAAATTTCTGCTTTACTTTCCTTAATTTTCAAAAATAATAAATAAATTGGTAGAAAGAGCACATATCCTTGAATTGGAAGAGGACATCTTGGAAATAAACCATTGAAAACCCTATAGAAGTGGTTCTACTCGGAAGCACGTGGGTCACCTTGAATTGGGATCAATTAGACAGCAACTGGTTTTTTCATGGGTTGTCAAAAGAGGTACTGTACCTGGAATTGTATGTTTGGCCTAAAAATCTTCTTAATTTTTTTCAAAATGAGTGTTTATAATTAGATCCTCATCAGAGCTGTGTAGAACGTTATCATTGGATTTGAGGACCACAGCACACTCTACAAAGAATGGCAAGTGGTTTGTCATGAGCTCCATCTCCTGGAAGCGTTAGGTGCATGGGTACAGGGGAGGAAGGGAATGAATACCACTGATTTGAATTTGTATTGTAGGTCCATTGCAGACATGGAATAATCAATGCAGCCCTTGGTCTCACATACTTTGCATGGGGTTTAAGAGCTCTTGTTTCTGAATTATTGGTAGAGTAATATATTTTAGAATAGTACTCATTGAAATTTTCTTTTCCATACTTTTTGTATTAGTAACTTTAAAAAAAAAAAAATTTTTTTTTTTTTTAAACCCTGGTTGCATATGACCTGGGGTGCCTGTGAAAACAGAGACTCTTCGACCTGACCTCCAAAGATTCTGACTTAATAGGTCTGTGTTAGGGCCTGGACATCAGTATTCTTTGAAGCTGTGGTGCTGTCATTGTGCAGATATGGGTGAAACCACTGAATTATGGTCTCATTGGCCTTTGGTCATCTTGCTTGCTGCTCTCTCATCTGGAATGTCTCCCTGCTTTCTTTGCTTAGCTAATTCTTACATGTCCTTAAGGAAGCCTTTCCTGAATCCCTGGTTGGGCAATGTGCCCCCAACTGTATTCTCAGAGCTGCCTGCACCAACTCATTGGAGCACACCACAGTATTACAGAGTTTGGCTTGTCTGTCTTCTCCACGAGGCTTTACATGGGAAGGGGTGTGATCTTACTTCTCTATAACTCCAGCTACCAGCTTTGCTCCTGGCACAGGATCCCACCTACTGCCATTGAGTCAATTCTGACTCTTGGAAGCACCATTCTACTCTATAACACACGGAGCTTCCAAGAGTCAGAGCAGCAGGGTGGGTTCAAATAACCAACCTTTAGGTTAGTTGTTGCTGTTGCAGGTGTCGTTGAGTCAGTTCTGACTCATAGTGACCCTGTATAGGGCTTTCAAGGAATGGATGGTAGATTTGAACTGCTTACCTTGTGCTTAGCAGTCCAGTGCTTATCTTACAGCATGAAATCAGGACTCCTTTAGGTTGTAGTCAAGAGCAAATCATTTGTGCCACCCAAGGTCCACCTGGCTTAAATGCTTGTTGAATAAATGAAGGGATGGGCATTTTTGTGAGGAGAAAGATCATAAATGTGACCAGGGTAATACCTGTTTCTTTCTAGTTCCCTGGGGACTTTGAAGACATCTCCAGAACACTCCGCTGTGTGTGTCTCGGACGAAGGAGGCTGGATGATGAACCTGGCACTTGGAAATACATTTGTTCACTTTAAACAACAAGCTTCCCACATGTTGTATAATCTACACAAACAAATACTGAAATCTCAGGGACTGGAGCCCCAATGACCTTTGTGCTGCCACCACCAGGCCCACAGTGTCTGCTTGGCTTAGAAATCAGGCCACCTCTTTGTTCTTCCCAGAATTATTGGCTCTGTCTCAGAGGAACAAAGAAAGCATTGTAGCCCTGATAGAATGGCTCCCAGGGTTTTCCTGATGCAGCTCTGGAGAGAAGACACTTTTATTTCAGTCTGTTCAGTGGGAACCCATAGAGGTAGGGCTGTGTCCATGGCCTTCTGAATGCTCCAAGGCAAAGCCTTCAACAACGAGATATTGGTGACAGGGCCTCTGTAGGACGTACATGCTGAGATTTCCAGGTGAAATAGTCCTACCTTTAATGACTCTGAGGAAGTTAAGATGGAGAGGGGGAAGGAGGAGGAGGAGAAGGAGGAAAGCTGCTTCCATTAAGAATCTACTGAAGGGCACTCAAGCACTGTTCTAGGCACACCCTGTGCGTTCATTCATCTGTTCCTTACAGCATCACTGTGTTGTCCTTAGAGATTCAGTTTCCTTCAATATCCACACACAGTCAGGCTCCAAACTCTGTTCATCCAGCCCCCTAAATTTCTATTCATTTCTCTTTCCTTCCCCAATGACAATGCCTTAGCTACTATCTAATTTGTCATGTTGTTGTTGTGTGCCATGGAGTCAATTCTGACTCATGGTGACTCTGTACAGGGTTTTCTGTAAATCTATGCAGGAGCAGAAAGCCTCATCTTTCTCCCTCGGAACAGCTAGTAGTTTTGAACTGCTGACCCTGAGGTTAGTAGCCTGATTCGTAATCATGAGAAGACATAAATGTCACTAAACTCATACCACATGTCACGGTCTTAGTAGATGCTACATTTGGACCTGAGTCTTGATGAAAGGGCCTTTCTCTCTTGCGTCAGTGATTCTGAAACTTACTAAGATGCCCTTGAATCCTTCTGCCTCCCTCCATCCCAGTCTTAATCTCTGACCTACTTTCAGAAATCAAGCATGTCATTCAATAAATATTTACTAAACATTTACTGAGGGTCAGGAATTTTCCCAGGCACCAAGAAGATATGCTGTATAAAATACAGTCTTTGCCCTGTGGAGTTTGTTATGCTAGCTTCTTTTTCTATCTGAATAATCACTCTGATTTCTTGCCTTCAGTCTAGGTAATAATCTTACCCACAGGCCTTTTGTACCAGAAATTTGGACATTAACCAGACAAACTCCTGAAGATCTAGGAATTCACATTGTTTCATGAAGGACTCTGGACAACACCCCTACCCATCCAGAGGCTGCAAGTTGTCTCTTATCTCCTCCACCTCCACTTAGGATATGAACAAAGATTAGGAAACCTTAGCAACTTAAGTGCCCACTTCAGGCCACTGTCTTTCAGCCATGCAGTGCACTACTCAGGGTATTTGGGGATCACTGTGAGCCTTTGGTCTCCAAGGCAAAAAGCCTGCTGACCTGAGGAGGCCAGAAGTCTTTAATCTTTGATGTCATCAGCTTTCAAGTGAACATATATACATTTTGTCCTTGATGATCAAATGTCTAGTCCCACAGGATATTCTGTTCCTTTGAACTGGACAGATTTAATATAGTAACAATAACAACATTTAGCAAAATAAATAAGCTCAACTTTTAAAAGCAGAATATGCAAAAGTCAGATTGGGCTCAGTAAATAGGAAAATTTCTATCTGTGATTTTATTATAAGGACTAAGGAGGGCTCACTTAAAGACCAGATCCGGGACCAGCAGAAGGTTCCTAACTCACAGTCCCAAGGGATGATCACTTCATACCAACGCCTTTTTGCTCCAAAGTTTGGTCTGAAATGGTCTTTATGTTGCTAGAATAGAGTAGCTATTTTAGGTCAAAAATTTTACTTCCTTGAGATTTTCCCAGCAGCTGTGGCCTAAAGATTTGGGCATCAATCTAGACCCCGCTATTCCCTTTATTCCATTATCCAGGTCCCAGGTTATGGAAGTTCCTGAAGGCTAATGTCTTCATTAGATGGGAGGTAACTGGATCCCCCAGGAACCTCCCATTTTATGATGATCTCTTAAAAAGGTGAATATAGCTTACTTAGGGAATAACTACAAATTCTATTGCTAGGATTGTGCTTGGGCAGGACTAGTTTCTACTGAGGGGCTGTATGGAAAAGTAAAACAAATCAAAACAAAAACTCAGAATTAAAAAACAAATAATGGTACAAAGAAAGAACTATCCCCAGGAGCAAATGGAGTGGGATCAGCCCAGCCATGTTTCTGTCAGGCCTCCACAGCATCTAATTTGGGCTGGGATGAAGAACATCTCTGGCCCAAGAAAAGTGTGGCCTTAGGATATGGCCAAGGGCATAAATGATCTTGTTAGGACATACTTTGGAGCAGAAGGATACTCACAGGGTTGTAGATTTGGCAATCAGTTTAATGTTTTCAGGCTCTCTCCATTTGTCTCCTGTTTGATGTGGTAGAGACTGAGTGTGTGAATGCAGTTCTCTGACCACTGTTTGTGTAGTTCAGGGTGGGTTCACACATCTCCAGAAGCAGGGATGTTATACCCAGTGCCTGACCCCACACAGAGTCAAGGCTATGCAGGAAGGGGTGCCACAGTGCTGGGTTGGTGAGGTTGGGCACTGGCCATGCCTCTGGCTACCAGGAAGACACGGAAACAAGGGAAAACTGCATCCATTTATTGCTAACCTCCAGCCCTGTCATGGACCCACAGGCCGCTGTATCAATAGCCAATCACAAAAGCTCAAGATGGCCAAGTTGTTCCATGCCAGCCCACATTCCACCAGTTTTTCTCCTCTCTTTCTGTTCCTGCTCAGCTTCCTCTTGCAGTGGGAAGTCAGTCCTCTTCTCCATCCTGTCTCTGATAGGATGGTGCTCAGGGATCCAGGCTCACCATCTGTATCTGTATCTGTTTCACTCACTCTCCCATGTCTTTGCTACAGAGGGTTGGCTCAGTGTATCTTCCTATTCCACTATCTTGCCCCAGAAGTTTATCTCATTGATGTTCTATCATCAACTAAGGTTCACCCTATTTTGTCTTATTTCATTTCTAGTATTTTGACAAGTCATTGTCATTTACACTCTGGAATAGATCTGTGAGGATCTCTTAGAAATTCAGTTGAAGAATTCTCTTCAGCTAGGTCTTATGGAAAGCAGCCAGGTCTGTAAGTCAAGACATGAGGGTTCCAAGTCCAGCTTTGTGATGTACTTTTCACAGACTTTGGCAAGGCACTTCCTCTCCCGGGATCGAAGTTTCATTTTCATCCTTTTCACTTTAACTTCCTATGACTGTGATTCGATATCTGGGTGGTGCATATAGTTAATGTACACAGCTGGTAACCAGAAGGTTGGAGTTTGAGTCTACCTAGAGGTAACTTGGAAGAAAGACCTGGCAATCTATTTCCAAAAGATCAGTCATTAAAATTTTCTGTGGAGGACAATTCTACTTTGACACACATAGGATCACCATGAACTGGAATAGAGTTGATGTCAACTGGTGGTGGTGTTGGATGGGAAAAAGACAGGAGCCCAAGCAGGTTAGGGGAGTCACAGAATAAAGACAAGAAGGACCATATTAACTTGGGAACCATTAAAATTCTTGGATTCCTACGAAACTCTGCTTGTACCTTTTGATGTTTGAAGCATTTCCCACTGGCTGCTGTCTGCCTTCCAAATTCTCAGTTTTCACCAGAGCCTGCAGGACTGTTGGAAAACCAAGACTCTCTGGGCTCCCATTTCGTCTCACTATGGAAGAAGAGAACCAGAGAGCTAGGCGAGGGGGTGAGGACTGAGGTCCTGGAAACAGTGCAGTGGGAAGATGCTCATATTCTGAAACTGGATTTCACAGTCCCTGGCTTAGTACCAGCAGAGGAGCACACTCATGGGTAAATAGCATCTGCTGTCCTCTTCCTATGAAGTTGTTTATCTGAAACAGGAAATGCAAAGTGTTCCATGGGAGAAAGATGAGGCGTTCTGCTCCCGTAAAGATTTACAGCCTCGGAAACCCTGTGCAGGGTCACTATGCGTCGGAACCAACTCCACGGTACTTAACAACAACAGCTCTTCTATATTGTGCTACTCTGATGGGAATTATAATAGCTGTGCAACCCAGTGTGTGATTACTAAACCTATGTCATGCTCACTAAGGAGCTGTAAGGAAGCCAAGAGGCACAGACTCCCCAAGATCTGTGGATTTGGAAATTTTGCAAATTCCAGTTTTCCTGATGAACTTTAGTAACCCACTACAAGCAAAGAAATAGAATCAAGCTGCAAGTGCATTTTGTCCTCAAAGATTTGTTTTGACACTGAAAAAATTTCATCTGCATGTTGCTCGTAAGTCTTACCCTCATGAGTTTGTTACCACTCAAAAGACGGCTCTTGGTGAATATAAAGATCTGTCTCTCCAGCACAAAATAACTGGGAACATTCCATGATTCTTCAGGTTACTTTATTTTCATGACCCAAATGGTCTGATTGATTCTTCCACTAACTTATGTTGTGTTGTTAAGTGTCGTTGAGTCGGTTCTGACTCATAGCGACCCTGTTTAGGGTTTCTGAGGCCGTACATCTTGGCAGGAGCAGAAAGCCTCCCTTTTCTCCCACAGAGCAGCTGGTGGGCTCAAACTGCCGACCTTGTGGCTCCCAATCCAATGTTTATCCTATGAAGAACTGATTATTCCTAGAGGCATATCATAGACATGGTAAAGTGCTGTTACTGACAGCTAAGGCCTCGAGCAGAAAAAGCCTGTTTATGATAAACCACTAGTGGTCAGACCCAAATCCGCCTGCGGATTTTAGTGAGAGTCTTGGGCCAGTGGGGAAGGAAGGACATGCCTGGATGATTTAGGGCAGGTTTTTTTGTTTTTTGCTTTTTATTTTATTTACTTGTGTGTGGGGGAATAGGAGGTGACTTTTTAAATCTAATGCAAACCAGACCAATAACTCAGATATATACGGTCTTTCCATTGTTTTTCCTGTACAAGATGGAGGGTTGGTCTACCCCCTCCCCCTCATTTCTCAGGCAGTAAGGGCTCCCTTCCTGGCCTTTCCTCCATTTCCACCCCTCACATCCTTGATGCTCACTCAATTTTGCCTGGATACAAATGATGCAAGGGAGCTGTGGTCTAGCTCCATCCCCTAGTATACACCCTTCACAAGGTTCCTGGACCTTGCCCAGTGAAACCAGCTGAATTTGGGACTAAAATAAGGAAGAAACCTAAGCCAAGAGGAGAAGCAGGAGAAGAACAGGGTGTGACATGGAGACAAAAGTGAGCTTGACTATTGTCTTCACAGTAGTCCTTCCTTAGGCAAACTTCACTTTTTCCATTTTATAACAATCCTGCTTAGTCTATGTGGTCCAGGTTGGTCTGCCTACGACACATGACCCAGGCCTAATGCTTAGAGTCTGTTGTGGTGCTGTGGGTTAAAGCACAGGAATGCAAAATTGGTTTGTAGTTAGAGTAATAAGCCCTGCTAGTAGCCCAGTACAGTGGGCTACACACTGGGCAATGTGATGTTACTTAAATGGAGTTTCTAGCCATATTCCTCCATTCTGTAATGTATTATAAATCCTAGCTTCACTGCCTGTGATTATGATCCCATTGTGGATTGAGTTAACAGACAGGATTAAGGATTAAGGTGGGACTAAAAAGTAAGGATTAAGGTAGAGCTAAGGAAGAGCTGCCTCTACAAAGTACTGGGGAAGAGCTGCCTCCTCGAAGTAGAGTTGACCATGATGACACGAATGGAGTAAAGCCTGTGGGAGTAAAGCCCATGAGACCTTCATTTGTTAGTGGGGCACGACTCAAAATGAAGAGAAACAGCTGTAAACACCCACTGAATATCAGAACATGGAATGTAAGAAGTAGGAATCTGGGAAAATTGGAAGTTGTCAAAAATGAAATGGAACGCATAAACATAGATATCTTAGGCATTAGTGAGCTGAAATGGACTGGTATTGGCCATTTTGAATCTGACAACCACATGGTTTACTATG
>NW_006408648.1:9358334-9359682 GCF_000296735.1 Chrysochloris asiatica | reverse complement strand
AAGAAAATGAAAACAAGTCCACGAGAGCCAAAATATGACCTTGAATATATCCCACCTGAATTTAGAGATCATCTGAAGAACAGATTTGATATAGTCAACACTAAAGACCGAAGAGCAGAAGAGTTGTGGGATGACATCAAGAACATCATACGGGAAGAAAGCAAAAAGTCATTAAGATAATAAGAAAGAAGGAAAAGATCAGAATGGATGTCAGAAAAGACGCTGAAACTTGCTCTCCAGTGTAGAGATGCTAAAGCAAATGGAAGAAATGAGGAGGTACAAGAGTTGAACAGAAAATTTCAAAGATCACCTCAAGAAGATAAAGCAAATTATTACAACAAAATGTGCAAAGATCTGGAATCAGAAAACCAAAAGGGAAGAACATGCTCAGCATTTCTCAAGCTGGGGGAGCTGAAGAAAAAATTCAAGCCTCAATTTCATTATTGAAGGATTCTGTGGGCAAATTATCGAATGATGCAGAAAGCATCAAAACAAGATGGAAGGAATACACAGAGTCACTGTACCAAAAGGAAATGGTTGATGTTTAACTGTTTCAAGAGGGAGCATGTGATCAAGAGCCAATGATACTGAAGGACGAAGTCCAAGGTGCACTGAAGGAATTGGCAAAGAACAAGGCACCAGTAATTGATGGAATAAAAATTGAAATCTTTCAAGAAAGTGAGTCAGCACAGGAGGCACGCAATCATCTCTGTCAAGAAATTTGGAAGACAACTATGTGGCTAACTGATTGGAAGAGATTCATATTTGTGCCTATTCCAAAGAGAGGTGACCCAATGGAATATGGAAATCATCAACAATCACTTTGATATCCCATGTGAGTAAAGTAAATACAGAATAATAAAGGTAATACAGAAACGGCTGCAAGCATAGATTGACAGAACTTCCAGAGGTTCAAATTGGATTCAGAAGACAATGTGGAAGAAGGGATATCATTGCTGATGTCCGATGGATCTTGGCGGAAGCAGAGAATATCAGAGAGATGTTTATCTGTGCTTTGTTGACTACATAAAGGCTTTCGGTTGTGTGGATCATGACAAGCTATGGACAACATTGCAAAGTATGAATATTCCGGAACACTTAATTGTGCTTATGAGAAATCTGTATGTGGACCAAGAGGCAGTTGTTCAAACAGAACATGGGAACGCTGAATGGTTTAAAATGTAAAAAGGTATGTGACAGGGTTGTATTCTTTCACCATACTTATTCAACCCATATGCTGAACAAATAATACGAGAAATTGGGTTTTATGGAGAAAAACGTAGCATCAGATTGGAGGAAGACTCATTAACATCTTATGTTATGCAGATGATACAACCTTGCTTGCTGA
>NW_006408648.1:9354184-9356760 GCF_000296735.1 Chrysochloris asiatica | reverse complement strand
AGCAACAACAAAACATATTGGAAAAGTTGAACATTTGGGATACCTTTAACTTCTACCCCATCGGGATTAGCCTTATGCTGAGCCTTCTAAAAGAAATTATTCTTGCTGGCTACTATTGCAAAGTTGGCAATTCAAACCCATCAGCCAATCTGCTGGAGAAAGGCGTAGCTGTCTGCTTCTATCAAGATTTACATTTCAGAAAACCCAATGGAGCAGCCCTACTCTGTCCTGTAGGATTGCTATGAATCTGAATCAACTTGCAGCAATGGATTTTTGGAACACTTAAAAGTGTTCTGTTAGAGTTGACTCCCAAACAAAGCATACAAGACTCCTGGGATATTTGCTGAGTCTTTCAGGAACTCTCTTTCTTCATTAGGTCACTAATATTAAGGATTATGTAAATTCAGAGCTTCCAGGGACCATTTTACCATCACATTTCAAGTAAGAGCCTGTTTGAGACTGAAGCAAAGCATAAAAAACTTCATTGCAACATTTGAACCTTGGGTCTACCTGTAACTAATGCAAAACAAAACAAAAGTAACCTATTTACTATCTAGTCCATGCTGATTTATGGTGACCTCAGGGCCTAAGACAAGGCTCCCAATTACTAATACAGGTGTAAACAATGGAGGAGAACAAAATGCATGCTTTTATCTTGTGATGATGCTGCCAATAACCCAGACAGACATGAGAGTTATTGGAGAGGTATCCATTTAAGGTTAAGTTTCCAGTATTGCTCAACAACTTGGGTTGCTAAAGTTGGGGAGTAAAATAGGGATGAGTAGAACAAAAAGGAAAGATCTAGCAAATGAAGAACAGTATTTGTTTATTTCTTTATTTCACAACTTTTGTAGAGTCCAGAAACCTCTGGAATAATGGTTTAATCATAGGAGTGATTTTCTTCTTTTAACTAATTGTAACTATGGTGTCCTGTCATAAATGGGGTTGATTTCAAACAACCTATAGGCTGTGTGGGTTAATGGGCCAGACTGCAAAGCCATTTGAACTGCAAGGTAGGCAGTTCAAGCTCACCAGCTGCTCCTTGGAAACCTCATACAAGGTTGCTATGGGTCGGAACTGACTCGACGACACTTAACAACAACAACAACAATATATAAATGTGCTTTACATTTCAGTCCTAGAATTTATGATGGCATGCTCAACAGCCTAAGAAAAGATGTCAATACATTTTATCAAACAAACAAAAACAACACCAAAAAAAACCCCAGATTTTTCTAAAACAGTGGACTTTTCATAAAAGTTACTATCTTATTGTTAATTAAGCATTCTCATGTGTTACTGATGGAAATAAAAGTTGGCACATCCATCCTGGAGGCAAACTATGTGCCAAGACCCTAAAATTTGTGTACATCATTTACTCACTTAATTTCAGGTACAGTAATGTAAGTTGAAGATATAATAGTCTCATATATATATATATATGTATATATATATGTAAAATAAATAAATGTTAACAATGGGGACATTGTTAATTACAGTCCATTTGTGCAATATAATACCATGCAACCATTAGGAATCAAGATACGAAAGAATATTTATTGATGTGAGAAAATACCCTCTAGCAAAGTATTATACTATGAAAGAATAAGAACAAGTTATAAAATTATGTTATTTTTAGGTGCTGTAGGTTGGTTCCAACTAATAGCAACCTTATGCAACACAGAGCAAAACATTCCCTGGCCCTGTGTTAATCCTCACAGTCATTGTACTTGAGCCCATTGCCGCTGCCACTGTGTCTATCCATCTCGTTGGGGATCTTCCTGTTTTTCACTGACCCTCCACTTTACCAAGCATGATGTACTTTTATAGGGACTATTCCTTCCTGATAATATGCTCAAAGTATGAGAGTTAAAGTCTTGCCATCCTGGCTTTTAAGGAACATTCTAATGGCTGTACTTTGTTTAACACAAATTTGTTTGTTCTAGCAGTCCATGGTACTTTTAATATTCTACTCCAATACCATAACTCACATGCATCAATTCTTCTACAGTCTTTCTTATTCACTGTCCGACTTTCACATGCATTCGAAGTTATTGAAAATACCATGGCTTGGGTCTGGAGCTCCTTAGTCCTAAAACTATTGACTTTGCTCTTGAACACTTTAAAGACATCTTGTGAAGCAGATTTGCTTAGTGCAATAACTCATTTGAGTTCTTAACTGCTGCTTCCATGTGTGTCGATGGTGGAGTCAAGCAAAATGAAGTCTTTGACAACTTCAATCTTTTCTCTATTATCATAATGTTATTTATTGGTCCAACAATGAGGATTTATGTTTTCTTTACATTGAGGTGCAACCCATATTGAAGGCTGTAGTCTTTGATCTTCATCGGTAAATATCTTAAGTCCTCTGCTTTCTGCAAGCAAGATTGTAACATCTGCATACTGCAGGTTGTTAATGAGTCTTCTTTCAACCCTGATGCCATGTTATTATTCATATAATCCTGCTTCTCAGATTATTTGCTCAGCATACAGATTGAATAGATATGGTGAAAGAATACAACCCTGGTGCACACCTTTCCTGATTTTAAACCATCCAGTGTCCCCTTGTTCTGTTC
>NW_006408648.1:9351456-9352273 GCF_000296735.1 Chrysochloris asiatica | reverse complement strand
TGAATCTTAGACTTTCTTCAGATTTTTTTCATTCTTTTCTCTGCTTATTCTCCTATCTCAGCAGTATTGAGAGATTTGTCTTCAAGCTCACTGATTCTGGATTCCATCAATTCAATTCTACTCCTTTGTCCTCTCAGTGTGCTGTTCATTTCTGATATTTTAGTGTTGATCATCTGGATATCTTTTTGCAGGTTTTGTATTGTCTCCAATGCTTTATCTATTTTAGTTGATTGTTCCTGTAGCACTTTTCTGACTTCTTCCTTATTTTCATTGACCTTTCTGTGGAACATTTCGATGCACCTCAAGATTATTCTCTTGATTCCTTTTCAGGAAATTCCAAAGCCTGTTCTCCTTCCAATGCAAATTCTAGCTCGTCCTCTTGGCTGTTTGAGCTACTCTGTCTTGTTTCTGCACATGAGCAGAAATTTTCCGTTGCTTTTTAGACATTATGGTGTTGTTGTATTTGTCTTAATTAGATGTATGTGTATTGGTGTATTCTTAACTGCCCTTTGATTGCCTCCTGGCAGGTGTGATAAAGAGATGAACTTCTCTTTTCTCTGCTCTTACAGTTCAATTAAGAGTGCTTTTAGCAGGTGTTGATTGTAGACATTGCTCTGGTGTATAGCATTTGGCAATGACTCTTGTCCAGTGGGTGGGGTTTTAGAGGGTTTGATTGTAGTTTGGCTGTATGGCCATAATTGCTGCCTTTGGTGAGTAATGCAAGAAGAGAAAGAGCTCCCCCAAGATAGAAAGAGGACCCCCCAAAAATGACAAAAAGCACAAGTCCAAAATCATAAAAGCCAGGATTGTTGTTGTT
>NW_006408648.1:9347512-9348922 GCF_000296735.1 Chrysochloris asiatica | reverse complement strand
CCAGAGAAATAGTGACACCAGAGATGGAGGCAGAGATGGGGACATGGAGAGAGGGAGCAGCTGAGGACTCTAGATTCATGGGAAGAGAGGGACTGAGAGCTGGTGGCCAGGAGGCAGACTTGCAGAATGTGCCCTTTGGTGGTGTAAATTATTATATATGCCTGAGCATTAAAAAAAAAGCTAAAAGGAATAGAGAGAAATACTGTTAACTGATGGTACCTGGAGGGGATTATAATCACTGTAATGAAACATGGTATAGGATTGGTTGAATGTAAAACTGATAATCTTCCCTGTTAATTTGCACTGAATTCACAATATAAACATTTTTAAAAGAACCCACCTCTATCTATAACAACAGAATGATATATTGGTGGGCTTAAAAATGTTTGTGAAAAAAATTCCATTTTCACAAACTTTTGAAGCCCCCTCATATACAAAAATATTAACCATGACACTCTTCCTGACTTCCTATGTGCTTTTCTTCTTCGTGTTTTTTTAATGTTATCCACGTGTGTTGTTTTTTTTTTAACTGAATGTCATTGCTACTATAATCATACACACGTGCATGAGCACACACACACCCCAGTTAATTATAAAAGTACTGATTTTTTTATTGTAGCAATAAGCATGCAACAAAACATTTGCCATTTCAATCACTTTTACATGTATAACCCAGTCACATTAACCACACTCTCCCTGTTGCACAACCATCATTAAGATCCATTTCCAAATCTTTTTTTCTCTCTCTCTCCTTTCTTCCCCACTTCCTTTCCCTTTTTTATTTGTGGGAAAGTTTCCAGTGGTTTGTCCACATGAGAAAATAAATATGCATTGATTCCCTTCTAGGACATGAAAGAAAGAAAAAGAGCGAGTTCCTTTTTTTTTTTTTTTGTCTTCCTTTTCTTCTTGACTGTGTTCTCTGTCACCCACTTGCATTGCGTTTACACTTTGCCCAGTGAATAATAATTCTTACTTCTCACTCACCCTGGTAACCATCATAGAATGATTTTTATAGAATGAAAATCTTTTCTTGACTTGGTTTCATACCATAGCTGTCCCTTTGTGTTCAACTAATTTCACACATCATAATGTCCTCCGGGGTTTCTCCATGCTTTGTGGTGTTGTGTAGATACATTGTTATTCTTCTGTGTTGCATGATATTCCATTGTATGTCTGTACCAAAGTTTATTCAACCATTTCTTTGCTGATTCTATCTTTTTGCTATTGTGAGTAATGCTGCAATGAACATGGGTGTGCAGATATCTATTTGTGTCACAACTCTTATTTCTTAAGGCTATATATCAAATAGAGAGATTGCTGAGTCATATGGTATTTCTACTTCGAACCTTCTGAGAAAGTGCCATACCACAGGGTCTGAACCATTTTACAGTCCCACCAGCAGTATAGGAG
>NW_006408648.1:9339528-9346962 GCF_000296735.1 Chrysochloris asiatica | reverse complement strand
CTTAGAATAGTAGAAAAGAGAACTATTGTTTGCATGTCTTTAAGATACACATTGACAGTAGCATTTTACCTCTTGGCATGAGCAGTTTAAAATATAAACACTGTTTCACCCTTAAGTCCCTAGCAAGTGATAGATATTGTGGTATATCAACAATTTCCTAGGTATTAGAACTTCTTCTAAACGTAGCATCCGGGAGGAAGTTATTATCTGCCAAATGTTGTAGGTTTTCAACTTGAATTAGACTTACTTTGATCTTTATACCCTATGTAGACTAAAAGACTGTAAACTGTATTGTTGTTGTTGTTGTGTGCCGTGGAGTCAGTTCTGACTCACAGCGACCCTGTACAGGGTTTCCGAGGCTGTAAATCTTTACAGGAGCAGAAAGCCTCATTTTTCTCCAGGAACAGCTGGTAGTTTCGAACTGACCGTCAGATTAGCAGCCCGATTTGTAACCAGTACGCTACCAGAGCTCCTTAAGCTGTATTGGTCCACATAAAATACAACAACAACAAAAAAACCAGAATAAGAGAAGATAACGTTCCCCTTATTTTGTGTGGTATCTACACAATTACATGACTAAATGTTGACGACATGGCGTCAATGGACATGAAAAATGCAAGCAGCACTGTGTGGCATGTATCTAATAAGCAGTATAAAGCAAAAAAAAAAACAAACCAATAAATGAACATGGGGCTTAAATTAAAACCATGGTATATTTGAGAACCAGACTTTATAATCCATCCTTATTTTCATGGCTGGGTAAAATGTTCTGACAATAAAAGTATTACAGTTCCTTCACATTAATCTTCCTTATCAAAGTTCTAGAGATGGCCTTAGTAAAGCAGACATGAAAATCTAAAGAATTCTAGATCTTGAAGAGTTAAATTGTAGACGTTTTCTTCCACCCTTATTCTTGGTAGAAGGAGGCCTACTTAAGCAAGTGGCTGCTAATTGAAACTCACCCAGCAGCTACATCACCCTAAGACTGCATGAACTGCTCCTATAAAGATTACAGCCTAGGAAGTCCATGGGGCAGTGTTTTTGTGTCACCATGGGGTCACTATGAGTGGGAAGAGACTCTGTGGCACCTAACAACAATTATTGGTAGAGGGGGGGAAAGTCCATTAATAAATGGCAAAATCATTAAGGGGAAAAATGTTACTTTTGTGAGATTGCATTCTTGGATTTAGTACTTAATCAGAGTATGGAAGAAAAGGAGGGACCTTATTCACACACAATAAACCAATCTTATCTAAATGGGAAGCTCTTTCACCTTGAGAATAGAAATGAGACAAGGATACCAATTATTACCACTCTTATTTATTGTTGCCATTGGTGCCATCAAATCGGTACCGACCCATAGCGACCTTATGCACAGCAAAACAAAACACTGCCCAATCCTAGGCCAACCTCACTACTGTTGCCACACTTGAGTCCATTGATGCTGCCATTTGGCCAATCCATCTTGTTGGGGGTCTTCCTCTTTATCTCTGACCCTCCACCTTACCAAACATGATATTATTGCACTGGAAATCCTCAGGAGAATATTAAGGTAAGATAGGGAAATAAAGGGTATCTAGGTTGGAAAAGGAGCTCTGGTAGCATAGTAGTTACGAGTCGGGCTACCAAACTCAAGGTCCGCAGTTCGAAACTACCAGTGGTTCTGTGGGAGAAAGATGAGGCATTCTGCTCCCATAAACATTTACAGCCTTGGAAACCCTGTGCAGGGTCACTGTGAGTCAGAACCAACTGCATGGTACTTAACAACAACAACAACAGCAGGTTGGAAAATAAGAAGTAAAACTATCCCTGTTTGTAGATGACATGGTCTTATAAAGGTAGAACCCCAGAGATTGCACAGGAAAGTTACCAGAACAAATAACAGGATACAGGAAAGTGTTAGGGTACAAGATTAACACACAAAAATTTGTTGGTTCCTCTACCAGGAGTGGGGACCATCCAACCCGTGGGCCTTATATGGCCTGCAAAATCATTTGGTGTGGCTCTACCAAGGCAACCACAGTTCCAGTCATCATGTTAGGGGTGAGTTAATTAAATATATGACCAAATATGGTGGTGATTATGTGCTGTGGAATCGGTTCCAACTCATAGCAACCCTGTATAGAGTTTCCGAAACTGTAAATCTTTACAGGAGCAGAAAGCCTCTTTTTCCTCCCACAGCACAGCTGGTAGTTTAGAACTGCTAACCCTGAGGTTAGCAGCCCGACTGGTAACCACTTCACTATGAGAGACCAAATATAGCAGGCTCATTTTTAGTTGATAATTTTGTATGATAATTTTGTATAACATCTGTAAATGATGTTATAAATTTTGGCAGAAAAAGGTCCTCCACCCCTGCACTACACTAACAAGAACTTCAAAAAGGAAATGAAGAAACCAATACTATTTATAATAACCTCTGAAAGGATAAAATACCTAGGAAGAAACCTAAGAATGTTCAAGACTTAATGCAAGGAAAACTGTAAAACACTATTACAAGAAACTAAGAGATCCACATAAATGGAAAAACATTCCATGCTCATGAATAGGAAGAATCAACATTGTGAAAATGTCAATATTATTATAGATGTAAATGTAATTCCAATCCAAATCCCACCAACATCCTTTAATGAAATGGAAAAATAAATCTCCAATTTTATATGTAAAGGAAAGAGGCTTTGAATAGACAAAGCAATGTTGAAGAAGAAAGTAAGAGGCCTAGTGCTCCCCAATCTTAAAACTTACTATGCAGCCGTTGTTGTTAAGTGTCGCCGAGTCAGTCCTGACTCATAGCAAACCAGTACAGGGTTTCTTAGAAACAGCTGGCGAGTTTGAACCACCAACCTTGTGTTTCAAACTGACTATAGTAATCAAAATATCCTGGTACTGGTTCAGGAACAATGGAACATAACTGAGACCCCAGATGTAAATCCAAGCTGATCTTTGACAAAGGTTCAAAGTTCATTCAATGGGGAAGAAACAATTTCTTTAACAAATGGTGCTAGCAAAACGAGATATCCATTGTCTATGTTATCTAGTGTTACTATAACAGAAATGCCATAAGTAGATGACTTTAGCAACTAGAAGTTTATTGTATCGCATTTTAGAAGACTAGACGTCCAAATCTAGGGTGCTAGCTCTAGGACAAGGCTTCTCCTTCTGTTGGTTTTGGGAGAACTTTTTGGTTTTAGTCTCCTTTCAACAGTTGTGAAAGCTTTTTTGTTTTTTACTGTCAACCTTCTGGTTGACAGTCCAGTGCTTATCTTACAATGCCACATTAGGACTCCTTAGAGAGATGTAAACCAAACTGCAATAAGATATCATTTCACCCCTGAAAAACAGGCACTGATAACAAACAAAAACAACAAATGCTGTTGAGGTTGAGGAGAAATTGGAGCACTTATATGAGGGGGTTTCAAAACTTCATGGAAAAATGGAATTCAAAGATAATGGATTTTTTTTCCACAAACTTTTTGAAGCTGCCTTGTATATACATATTTATGTGTGCTACATATATGTATACACATATATAGTAAAGTAGATAGAGGCCACAGTATGGAGAATTGTTGCTGTTGTTATTGGTGTTAGTTGCTGTCCAATCGGTTTCGACTTAGAATGAACGTATGCACAACAGACCAAAACACTGCACTCGCCTTCACATTCTCACAATTGTTATGCTTGAGCCCATTGCTACTGCCACTGTGCCAATCCACCTTGATGGGGGTCTTCCTCTTTTTCGCTGACCACCCACTTCAATAGGCATGATGCCATTCTCCAGGGACTGACCCTTCTGACAACATGTCAAAAGTATGAGAGATGGAATCTCACCATCCTAGCTTCTAAGGAAAACTCCAACTGTACTTCTTCCTACACAGAACTGTTTGTTCTTCTGACAGCCCGTTGTTGTTAAGTGACGTCGAGTGGGTTCTGACTCATAGCAACCCTATATAGGGTTGCCAAGGAGCAACTGGTGAGTTTGAACCACCAACCTTGTGGTCCAGTGCTTTATCCCACAGTGCCACACCAAGCTCTCTGGCACTCCATAATAACTTCAATATTCTTCTATAGCACCACAACTCAAATGCTTCAAGTCTCTTACTTAATTTTTTGTCCAGCTTTTGCATGCATATGAGGCTACTGAAAATGCCATGGCTTATATCAGGTGCACCTTAGTCCTTATACTGACATCTATGCTGTTTAATACTTTAAAGGGGTCTTGTGCAGCAGATTTGCCTAACGCAATACGTCATTTGATTTCTTGGCTACTGCTTGCATGAGTGTTAATTGTGGATCCAAGTAAAATGAAGTCTTTGACAGCTTCACAATCTTTTCTCCATTTATCATGATGTTATTTATTGCTTCAGTGGTGAAGATTTTTGTTTTCTTTATTTTGAGGTGCAATCTACACTGAAGGCTGTGGTCTTTGATCTTCATGTGTAAGTATTTTAAGTCCTCTTCACTTTCAGCAAGCAAAGTTGTATCATCTGCATATTAAGGTTGTTAATGAGGCTTCCTCCAATCCTGATGCTACACTTCATATAATCCTGCTTCTCAAATTATTTGCTCAGCATACAGATTGAATAAGTATGGTGAAAGAAAAAAACAGCACCTTTCCTGTTTTTAAACCATACAGTGTATCCTTTTTCCATTCAAATGACTGCCTCTTGGTCTATGTACAGATTTCTCATGAGCACAATTAAGTGTTCCAGAATATCCATTCCAGTTATTTGTTCATAGCTTATCATGATCCACAGAGTTGCATGGCTTTGCACAGTCAATGAAGCATAGGAATATCTTTCTGGTATTCTTTGTTTTTAGCCAAGAACCATCCTACATCAGCAATGATACATCCTCATCTGCATTCTACGTCCTCGTCTGAATTCAACTGGAACTTTTAACAGTTTTCCTGGCAATGTACTTTTATAGCAGTTTTTGAATTATCTTTAGCAACATTTTACTTGCATGTGATATTAAGGATATTGTCCAATGACCTCCATACTCTGTTGGGTCACCTGTCTTTAGAATAGACAAAAATGTGGATCTTTCCAATCAGTTGGCCAGGTAGTTCTTTTCCAGATTTCAGCATAGATGAGTGACTGCTTCCAGTACTACATCAGTTTATTGAAAGATTTCAATTTGTATTGCATCGATTCCCAGAGCCTTGGTTTTTGCAAATGCCATCAGTGCACCTTGGACTTCTTCCTTCAGTACCATTACTTCTTGATCATATGCTACCTCTTGAAAAGATTGAATATAGACACCATTTCTTTTTGGCAAAATGACTCTGGGTATTTGGTTTGTTTCCTTCTGATGATTTAGGCATCATTCAATGTTTTGCCCATAGAATCCTTCAATATAGCAAGTTGAAGCTTGAAATTTGCCTTCAGTTCTTTCAGTTGGAGAAATGCTGAGCTTGCTCTTCCCCTTTGGTTTTTGAACTCCAGGTCTTTGCATATTTCATTATGATACTTGGCTTTGTCTTCTTGATCTGCCCTTTGAAAGTTTCTCTTCAGCTCTTTACTTCCTCATTTCTTCCATTTGCTTTACCATCTCTATGCTGAAGAGTAAGTTTCAGAGTATCTTCTGATATTCATTTTGGACTTTCCCCTCTTTCTTGTCTTCTTAATGACCTTTAGCTTTCTTCCTGTATGATGTTCTTGATGTCATCCCACAGCACTTCTGGTCTTCAGTCATTAGTGTCTAATGCATCAAATCTGTTCTTGAAATGATCTCTAAATTCATATAGGAGATGTTCAAGATCATATTTTTGTCTTTCATGGACTTGTTTTTATTTTCTTGAGCTTCAGCCTGAATTTGCACAGGCTGCCCCTGGCCTTGTTTTGGCTGGTGATATGGAGCTTTTCCACCATCTTTTTCCACAGATGTAATCAATCTGATTTCTGAATATTCCATCTGGTAAGGTCCATGTATCCAGTCATCTTTCAATGTATACTGCAAATTTTAGGTCAAACACATAAAGAATGGAAGGAAGTAAAAAGAAAGAAAAGGAAGACAATAAAGAAGAACTTCCCCCATGGGATACGTCAACTGTGGTTAAAAATACGAGGAGTAGTCAAGAAAGAATTTACCAGAATTGTGCTGTCCAGTTGGTATGGGTTATCTATGTAAAGATATTCCAGTAGGCATTTCTACAATTCTGGAGGGATAAGGAAATACAAACGAGATGCTTCAAAAGAAGAGTGATGAGTATTGAAAAGGCTTGGAATCAATTAGTCCTTCAAACAAATGGACCATGTGAACAAAAGTCTTCACAACTCTGAGAACAGAAGAACTAGATGATGCCCATCTACCACTACCAATAGCTCTGAAAGGAGTCAAATTAGAAGGTCTCAGATAGAGTGGCAGGATAGGTGGAACAAAAGTCAAAATTATTTTAAAAAGAAAAAGAAGACTGGGCTTACTGGTCAGAAAAAACTAGAGGAGCCTGAGACTATGGCCCTTGACCACCCTTCAGGTCTGGAAAGGAACTCACCCTCATGGTCCAATTTTCAGTCAAGTAGTAGATAGGTAGATGGAGGGGGGAGGGCAGCAATGCTAGTAAGGTATGCTTACCATGGAATGGTGAATCATTCAAAATCAAAAGGGCAGCATTTACCTAAGGACAAAGTTGAGAAGGGATGGGAAGGTGGGTGAGATGGAAAGAGGAAGCACAGGGAGGAAGTGGGAGAACTGTTGTTGCATGGAGGGGACTATAATCATTGAGATGAAATAAAGTGCATAATTTGTGGAATGTAAAACTGATGATGTTGTCTGTAAACCTTCACTCAATTCACAATAAAAGGTTAAAAAAAAAAAAAAGAGGTGCTGCATCAGATAATATCAGAATTCATGAAAGACCTTCTGATGAAGAAGTGGAGAAATTGAGCTACCTAAACCTTGAGCCCTCACAGGACTCACTTTTATGAGTTTGGCCTTCTAAACTACCTCACGGTACACCCTGGTTCTAATTTAATGGCCTTCTTGTCCTGTGGTACCTGTGGTCTCTCCAGGTCTCATAGAAGATCAAGGCACTTCTAGGATTTTCTCTGGTTTGCAATTTCCCACATGGGCCTTATGGGAGGTTGGGAATAAAATACTTCTAATTAATGCTTCCTTTCTCCTCCTTGTCCCCTTAACCTGGATTCTTGGCTTCTAGAACCAAGATTTCTATAATTGACTTATTATTATTTCATTTTATGATACACTATTTGCCAGCCCTATAATAATTTTATATGTTGCTCCCTGAGTTACACTGTAAGAGAATGAAATATGTTTTTCACTTTGTTCCATTTTATGCCTCTTTATGTGAAATGTCCTGGTGTGGTGCTGTAGGATAAGCACTGGATTGCTAACTGCACAAGATCAGTGGTATTTTCAATAACCTCATATGCATGCGAAATCTGGACAGTGAATAAGGAAGACTGTAGAAGAATT
>NW_006408648.1:9322622-9336380 GCF_000296735.1 Chrysochloris asiatica | reverse complement strand
AACAAAGAGAGAGATTGTCCAATGATTTCCACAGTCCGTTGGTCACCTCTTTTTGGAATGGGCACAAATATGTATCTCTTCCAATCAGTTGGCCAGACAATTATCTTCCAAATTTCTTGGCACAGATGGGCAAAATATTAAGTGATGCAGAAAGCATCAATAGAAGATAGAAGGAATATACAGAGTCACTGTTCCAAAAAGAAATGATGGATATTCAACCATTTCAAGAGGTAATACATGATTAAGAGCCAGTGATACTGAAGGAAGACATCTAAGGTGCATTGAAGATCTTGGCAAAGAACAAGGATCCAGGAATTGATGGAATACAAATTGATATCTTTTGACAAATTGATGCAGCACTGGGGTCACTCACTCATCTATGCCAAGGAGTTTGGAAGACAACTACCTGGCCAACTAATTGGAATAATTCCATATTTGTGCCCATTCCAAAGAGAGCACAAATGAATGCAGAAATCATAGGACAATATCATTAATATTACATGCAAGTAAAATTTTGTTCAAAATAATTAAAAAGTGGCTGCCACAATACATTGACTGGGAACTGCAAGAGAGTTTCCACCCAGATTCAGATGAAACAAATGTGAAACAAATGATATAATTGCTGATGTCAGATGGATTTTGGCTGAAAGCTGAGAATACCAGAAAAATATTTATTTGTGCATTATTGATTATGCAAAGGTGTTTGACTGTGTGAATAATGACAAGCTATCTTCAACATTGCCGAGAATGGGTCTTCCAGAATATTTAATTGGATTCATGAGAAACCTGTACATAGATCAAGAGCCATAGTTTGAATGGAACAGGAGGACACTGAACGGTTTAAAATCAGAAAAGCTCCTTGCCAGGGTTGTATACTTTCATCATACTTATTTAATCTGTATGCTGAGCATTTTGCTTGGATCCACTAGCAACACTCATTGAAGCAGCAGTCTAGTAATAAAACAACATATTGCATTAGGCAAATCTGCTGCACTAAACCTATTTAAAATGTTCAAGAGCAAAGATATCAGTTTGAGGATTAAGGTGTGTATGACTCAAGCCATGATAGTTTCAATAATCTCATATACATGTGAAAGTTGGACAATGAATAAGGAAGACCATACAAGAATTGATTCATTTGAGTTATGGTGTTGGAGGAGAATATTTAAAGTACCATGAACTTCCAGAAGAACAATCAGATCTGTGTTGGAAGAAGTACACCCAAAACTCTCCTTAGAAGGCAGGATGGACAGGCAGCTGGGATATGTGTGTGTACATTGTGTACATGCATGTATGTGGGTATGTGTGTGTATGCACACTCATGTGTGCATGTAGGACTAGCCTACTCAGAGGATGAACAAGGTACTGGGTCTGTATTTTCTTTGTAGCTGCCTTGGAACTCAGGATGAATCCAATCAGACTGGCTCTGAGCAGCAGGTATTACCTGAGCACGTGAGTTGGACACATTACCTGTCAGAGTCAATTTCCTCATCAGATTGACCCTGGAATATTTCCCATCTGCCACCAGAGCATAAGCCCTTTGATTAAGACCATGGTTTTATTCCTATTTTGTCTCCTCATACAGTGGTGCCACTCTGGTAGCTATCACCCAGTGCAGTAACTCACAACAGAGTTACCCCACCACCACCATCCATGACTACCTCCCATGTCAGATCATATAGAATCTTAGTGCTGTTTACAATCAGTTTCAATCATAGATTAATATGTGATAAATATATTCATAAATTGTCTAAAGGTATGCAATATTTCTTAGGTTATATTAATGCCAACAATAAAGTTGTTCTGTAAAATCTTTCTACATTGAATTGTTGTAAAGTGTCATTGAGTCGGTTCCAATACATCAAAGCATATAGGTTTTACAGACCGCCATTTTGGTGTCACCCTTCTGACAGTGTCACCGGGTGCAGAGTGCACCTACCACAACGCCCTGGGACATCACTGCCTTCATAGTTCCAAGCAAAGTGCTGGGCTCCCAGTAGAGAAATTGATGCTTATGGATGTCTTTATATAAAAGCTTTTTATTCATGCTGTTCTTGCTAAGAATGTACAGCAAAACGTACATCAATTCAATTGTTGCTACATGTACAATTCGGGGACATTGAAAACTTTCTTTTAGTTGTGTAGCCATTCTTGTCCTCCTCTGAGTTGCTTTTCCCTCATTAATATAAACTCACTATGGTTCCTAGCTAATCTTTGAGTTGCTGTTGTCACTTTGATCTCATACAGTCAGTCCTTTAAAAGTATAATACTCAAGGCTTACATTTTCTTACTAGTTAAACTAAACTATTGTTTGGTTTTAAGAAAACTTCAGGGGATATTTTTGTTCTAAGGTTTAAAGATTACCAGGTCAGTCCTTAAAACCTTCTAAAGATTGGAGCCTATGGCATGAACTCAGGACCCAGGGACCCCAGCAAGGGACTACAGAGTCTTCTAGTATTTCTTTTGATGGTTCTAGGTGTAGTTGCTGGGATTGGATTTAGAGAAACTGAGCTTCCTGTGTTTACAACTGCACAGATTAAAGGAAAAACGAAAAAGCAAGGAGGCAAGCCAAGCCTGGGGAAAAGATTCAAACTCCTTACTTCTCAAATGCTGCTTTCACAAGGAAAAATGCTGTATATTAGAAACTCAAAGTTCTCCTTACCATTTTGCTCTCAGGCCAATTTCTGTAAATACAACCCCAGTGTTATTCATTGAAGGATTACTGGTGGCATAGTAGGTTAGGTGTTGGGCTGCTAACTAGGCCAGCAGTTTGAACCCACTAGCTGCTCTGTGGGAGAAAGACGAGGCTATCTGCTCTTATAAAGATACACTGTCACAGAAACCCAAAGAGACAATTCTCTGTCCTATCGGTTTGCGATGAGTTAGAATCGACTCTCTGGCAGTGGGCTTGGAGTTTTTTCTTTTTTTGGTTACTCATTGGTTTGTCATTAGCCCCTTTAGCTAGGTGGCAACATGCTGATGACTTATAAAGAAGACAGAAAAAGAAATCCGAGTTAGATTGTTATTTTAAAGTTACTCATTTTCCCTGGGCAGTGGCACTTCTTAAATGGGCCAATGCATGCAGTTTCTGTGATTTTTCCTATCCTGGGGAGATTAAGCATCAAACATTTCAAAGACTTCTGTTATAAAGATTTTTACAAATGCTGATCCATGCAAAGATTCACTTGTCACCTTTTAAAACAATGGTGTTCCTCAGCCCCACGGCCTGGCCACAGAAACAAAGACACAAATATCACAGTCTCTAGCGTGACCTTGTTACAATTCACCCACCTTGTCTATTAATAGCCTTTCTCTAACATAAAGCAAATTACCTGTCATAGTTCAAATAAACAATAGAAATCTAAGCAAAAGGGTGAAAACCACACATACATAAAGATTGAACCCAAGATCACCAAGCCTAAAGCTGTCAGCCAGGAAATATGTTAGAATCTTTTCTCTGGTGAGTCAGTATACAGTGGGAAGCACCCTGTTGTTGCTATGTGTCATTCAGTCAGCTCCAACTTATAGTGAACAACATACGACAGAATGAAACATTACCTGGTCCTGCTCTGTTCTCACAATAGTCAGTGTGTTTGAGCCCATTGTTACAGCCACTGCATCAGTCCATCTTGTTGAGGGTCTCTCTCTTTTATTACTGACTCTCTACTTTACCAAGTGGAGTCCTGGTATGGTGCTGTAGGTTAATGTGCCAGACTGCAAAGCCATTTGAACTGCAAGGTTGGTGGTTCAAGCTCACCAGCTGCTCCTCGGAAACCCTATACAGGGTCGCTATGGGTTGGAACCGACTCAACGGCACTTAAACAGCAACAACAACAACTTTACCAAGCATAATGTCTTTCCCCAGGGACTGAACTCTCCTGATAAGATGTCCAATATATGTGAGACAAAGTCTTGCTGTTCTCACTTCTAAGGATCATTGTAGCTGTACTTCCTCCAAGACAGATTTGTTCATTTTTCTGGCAGTCCTTGGTATGTAAATAATTATTTGCATCAGCAGTAAAGTCTGCTCCATGTATAGCCTTCTCACAGTCCCAATGAAGAAAGACAGCCTGAAACTCTGCCTCCAGCTCTAGAATGTTCTGGTGACCTGGCTTCCATCTTGAACTCATAGGCCAAGGTCTGGAAGAACTTGGATTCACTAAATTCAGTATTTATTGCATGGAGAACTTTAAAAATCAGTTGTTATATTAAAAAAACAAACAAACATTGCCTAGAGTCTTGGAAAGAATTATAAAGGAATGCTTTATTCCTCCATCTTATTTCTTATGAAGTTATCTTCCTATTTGCCAAAGTCACAAAAAGATCTAGGACCTCACTGGTGCTTCATATGTGGAATATTTGGACCACCTCATGACTTTATCCAAGGAGATCTGTTAGAGTAGTAGTTATGAGTCAGGCTGCTAACCTCAAGGTCAACAATTTGAAACTATCATCTGTTTTGTGGGCAAAAGATGAGGCTTTCTGCTCCTGTAAAGATTTACAGCCTTGGAAACCCTATACAGGGTCACTATGAGTCGGAACCGACCCCACAGCACACAACTACTATAACTTTTTCCTTTCCCATTTCCTGAGGAGAAAAAAGGTCTGGGAAGGAGAGAGAGCCTGCCTCTGGTCTTTTGGCTGCCCTGATGGAAAGTTTCTAAGTGGCAGTCTAGACAGGGCCTGGGATTAAGAACACTCCCATCACATGGCCTCACTTCACATTGTGTGGCTCTACTATCAGGTGTTTCTCTGCTATTCATAAGGTTTTCAGAGACTAAATATTCGGAAGTAATTTGTCACTCTTTCTTCCTAGTCTGTCTTTGTCTGGAAGCTCATCTGAAACCTGTCCACCGTGGGTGACCCTGTTGGTATTTAAAATACCGATGGTATAGCTTCCAGAATAACAGCAACTCACAAGCCACCACAGTACAACAAACTGACAGACAAGTGGTGGGAGGAGAGTACTGAAAGTGCCATGGGCTGCCAAAAGAAACAATAGATCTGTTTTGAAAGAAGTGCAGCCAGAGTGCTCCTTAGAGGCCAAGATGGCCAAACTTCGACTTTCATACTTCGGTCATATTGTCAGGAGGGACCAGTTGCTGCAGAAGGATATCATGTTTGGTAGGGTAGGGAGTCAGAGAATCCATCCAGTGAGCTGGATTGGCAAAGTGGCAGCATCAATGGGCTCAAGCATGGCAACCATTGTGAGGTTGGCCCAGGATCGGGCAGTGTTTTGTTCTGTTGTGCATAGGATCGCTGTGAGTAGGTACCGACTTGATGGCACCTAACAACAACAACTATCAGGTGAGGGCTACTTCACTCCTTTCATCCTGGCATTTTCCCTTCACTCCTGTTTTTCTACCACATTTTTCCTTCTTTTTTCTAGCCAACCATCTGTCTATCTGTACATAAATTCATCTACCAACCATCCATCCATCCAGCCAACCATCCATCCTTCTATCTTTTTACCTATTCATCCAAAATTGGTAACTTACTATGTGCCAGTAGGCCCTATGCTAAGAACTAACCCTAAAGATGAATAAGGATAGTCCCTGCTCTACTTCCAGCCCTATGGGGAAGGCAGACACATGTATAAATAAGTATAATACTAAGCAGAGGTTGAAGTGTGCCATAGAACTTAGGGACCACTAGTGTTTCGAGCGGAAGTATCACTCCCAATTGTTACCTCCTGTGGTGGACATTCTTTAAAGGTGGCCCCTGTGGTCCTCACCTCCAGGTGTTAATGTCCTTGTGTGATCTCATGTTGACTTGTTCCTGATGAGTAACATACAACAAAGGTGACAGGATGCATGTGACTATGTGTATGTGGCTACATGAATATATTATAAAAGATTCTAGCAGACATCTTGCTGGAGCCTCTCTGCTTCACTAGCTGGTTTTGAGGAAGTGAGTGGCCATACTGGAGAAGCCCATGTGGCAAGTAGCAGCTCTAAGAATTGCAAAAAGCCTCCAATCAACTGAAGCCCTTAGTCATTGCTCCACAAGCAATTAAACTCTGCCAGCAGCCTGAAGAGATTTGGAAGCAGATACTTTCCTGGTAGAACCTCAGATGAAAACAAATTCCATGTAACACCCGGTTGCCACCTTACGATACCCTAAATAAAGGACCCAGCCAAAGTGTCTGGCATACCGGACTACAGCAATTGTGGAATTAATGTATGTTGCCATTAGCCCATACTAATACATCTCCGGAGCAGCAGTCTTCATAAATGTGGAATTCAGGGAAGGAACTGACAGAGGGGAGACCCTCATGTTCATTCATTCAACCAATATTTACAGAGCACTTACCACACACTAGGAACTGTTGTAGACACTTGAGATACATTAGTAAATAAAAGAAAATTCCTGCTTTCAGGAAGCGTATCATCTAGTCAGGGATACAAACATGAGATTATTCGTTATGTAACATGTTGTTGGACCATGAGCTCTACAGAAAAAGATAGAGGGAGCTGGGAATGACAAGGAAAAGAGTTGCAATTTTTAATAGGATAATGAGGGTGGGCCTCACTGAGAAGGCACTATCTGAGAAGAAACTTGAAGGAGGTGAGGAAGTATTACACAACAAACTCCAAGCATTATCCATGTGTACAGTTTCAAGCCTGAATTTCTCGTCTAAGTCTACTCTGAGGACATGCAAGCTTCTCACCGCCCTTTTCAATTCTCATCTCCCACTGCAATCTCTTCAGGACCCTGTATCCTCACCTCCCAACTATAATTCCCCAAACCCACCTACCAAGAACCCCCACTCTTCTGGAATAGCCTTCCTCATTTTTGTTTACCTCTGCTGGGAGTCCTGGTGTGGCGCTGTGGGTAAATGCGCCAGACTGCAAAGCCATTTGAACTGCAAGTTTGTCAGTTCAAGCTCACCAGCTGCTCTTTTGAAACTCTATACAGGGTCGCTATGGGTCAGAACTAACTCTATGGCACTTAACAACAACAACTACAGGGTTGCTATGAGTCAAAACCAACTCAATGGCACATCCTTCACCTCAGATACTCCATACCTTCCACTCCCCACATACCCTTCACCCCAATACCTTTCACTCCTACACCCCATAAACACACCTTCCACTCCCCCCGACATCATCCACCCCTCACACACCTTCTATCCCCTCATACTTTCCACCCCACATGCTCCTACTTCCCCCTCACACCTTCTATCTACACATATCATCTACCTTACATATACACTTTCCACCCCCCGACACCTTCCACACTCCCACCATCCACCTTCCCACACCATCCATCCCCCACATCATCCACCCCAACACACCCTCCACTGCCCCATACCAACTATTCCACCCCCACTTTCCACCCCACACATACCTTCCACTCACACCTTCCAACCTCCAACACCTGTCCACCCCCACACCTTCCACCATCCCCACACAACTTCCACCCCCATGTGACTATCAGAATTATCTCAGACTTGTCCACTTGTCCCTTGGAGGACAAAACCCCTCTCTGTCTATTGATGTATCCATTTCCTCCAAATCTGAAGATACTCATTTGTCATTTTCCAGACAACCTCCCAAGCCTAACATTTCTGCAGGGCACATGAAAGAATACAACAACTCAGCCCTTTCTATCCTTCCCTGAGCATTGGTCTTGGTCCTTTTAGGCCAAACAGCCGCCCAAAGGACATGCTGCCCTGCCCTTTCTTCAGGAAAAACTCATCCCTGAGTCAGGGCACACAGCTTGGATTTCATTCCATATTCATGCTCTGCTGGGCCTTTTTGACCAATGCACAAACTGTACAACTGTATGCTTTAGTCCTGATGTAACCCTCCTTTCTACCACTAAACAGTGGGATGACTACTAATGAGTTGTTCTTTTCAAAACATGACAGTCCTCCTTCAATGCGTCTATAGCTGAGGTGGTGGATATACGTGGAGTGAAGAGACACAATTTTCCCTTCTTAATGCATTAGTTCACGAATGTAGCTCCCCAAGTAGCAGGCTCTGGCTACCTGAGTAGAAATTCTGACATGAATTTCTACACAGGTAGCATATATAAGGATAAAGTTAAAAAAAAAAAAAAATACTGTCACAAAATCATAGTGTTGGGGACTGCAAGCACTGAGATGCTGAGGCCCTGTGTCATGGACGAAAATCCAACACGAAGGCCCCACTCAGGATTGCTAGCCAGGGACCCTAAGGGCCAAAGGAAGTGACCTCCTGACGTCTGGGTTCATTGGTTTTTGTGAACTCACTGATGGGCTACCTCTGTATAATTTTCTTTGGTCTTATTATTCATTCTATGCTTCTAACTCCAGTAATTGTAGCTTCTGAGAAAATGGTTTCTTATGTGCCTCTCTTAATGTCTCCAGTGTGTTGGCAGTGCATAGGGTCCTGGGAACAAATCCCTCTGAGGAACAATCTCTGGCCACCTGGCAAGCATGTCCAAACTGCTCTTTATCAAGTTATTCAGTTATGTTTGATATTAACTTAATGCATGAGCTCTTGATATCCATGTACCATATTAAAACCAAAACCCCTTCTAAAGCCGAGGCTGTAAAAGTTCCTAAGGCAGGTTTGCTGGGATTACGCAAGGGGGCTCTGGAGAGAATTCTCCCAGGGTATTCACTCAAAGTAGATTGGTAAATTCCGGGAGTATTGTTCAAGGAATAATAGTGGTAGCCCCTTCAAACTGTCCCCAGGTGTAACTCATTAACTTGGATGTCCTCCTTTCTCCTGAAAGCTTAAGCCAGGTAGCTGAAACAGCTTGACTCTCTTCAGACCTTTTAAATCCTTTTCACCTTTTCCCATTGGAGATTAAGCGCTATAGGTATGTTAATTAGCCTTGAGAAACCTCAAGTCGCTGCCTTAGGATTTAAGCCTAAAAAGTAATTTATAACAGTTTGCTTGAATTTTTGGAAAATTAAGAATGTTAGATTATTAAGACAATTTGCAATGTATATTTTAGAATTTGTTCCTGTAAATCATTGTGTCCTGTTTTGAACGATTAATCACATTTCATTTCTGTCTTAATGATCACCTTCTTCCTTTGTGTAAAATCCCTCCCTGAAATACAAGACGAATGCATATTGAATCCTGCATGCATTACTGCCTGCAGTGTGATGCTGCCTGCCATGCAGGGTCTGCCTGCCAGTTTTGCATCCACTCAGGTCTCAGGGTATCTCTTTTTTTCTCTCGTTGCATCTTTGTGTATATTCTTTTTCTATTTCTTTTGCCACCAGATCTCCCTACTTCGTGAACCAAACTTCTCTGTCGAGGCAGGTCCCCAACATCATAGAAACCTTTATTAAACAAGAATATGAAATTGTGAAGCTACTGGTTTTTAACATCTCCTCCATCTAGATCTATACACTTCTGAAGGTGGTGCTTCCATCTCTTCTGGTGTGGCACTGTGGGTTAATGTGTGGGTTAATGTTTGAATCTCAAGGTTGGCGATTCAAGCTCACCAGTTGCTCCTTGGAAACCCTATACAGGGTCGCTATGGGTCAGAATAGACTCAACAGCACTTATAACAACAACCCTTGCCTAGTGTGGCACTGTGGGCTAATAAATGTGTCAGACTGCAAAGTCATTTGTACTGCAAGGTCAATGGTTCAAGCTCACCAGCTGCTCCTTGGAAACCCTATACAGGGTTGCTATGGGTTGGAATCGACTCAATGGCACTTAACCCGACCACTTGCCTTGATGTCTCCTGGGCAAGCAACTTGCTTGTTCTTGTAGTAGTCAGCCATACTGCCGTTATTGTTTTGTATTTTTCTGTAGGTCTTTCTTTCAAGAAGTATCTTCTGTTCTTCTAGCTGCTCCAAATTGGTCTGCTTATCCTTTCCAGTGGAAATTTCCCATCTCAGAAGATTCTGGATGGGGTTCAGAATTCCACCTATGGTCTTATGTAATGCAGAGGCTCCACAGGAAGCCTCCTTCACTGGGCAAGCTGTAGCCCCATTTTAGGTATTCCAATCAGTTATAGGCAGAAGATGGACTTATAAGATTTCTATGGTGATATTTCTGGCTATTCCTTTCTCTCCCCCTCAAGTGTCTATTTGATAATGGTATGCCAGGGAAACCAAGATTCAAAAGACAGTCAAGCATTTTAACATTATTTTCCCCCTTTTTCCCATTCCAACCATGTCTCAATCCCTGTATCCCAGAGCCCTGTTGTTCCAAAGTTGTGCATACATCATTATTTACCTATATCCCACTTAACCCATGCAAACCTGATTAATTGTTTTCCCATTTGCCCTGTTCTTCCATTCCCTCCCCCTTCTTCTGTATTGCCCCTTTCCCAACACCCAAACTATTCTGTGTATATTCCCTACCCTGTGCTCCACCTTCCTTTCCCTCTTCCCTGCCCCATATCTGGTAACCAGCAAAGAACCCCCCACCCTTTAGTATGGGTACTTTTTCTTATTCTTTTACAATAGTGGTCCTATGCAGAATTTCTCTTTTTGTGACTAACTAATTTCACTCAACATAATGTCCTCAAGCATCATCCATGTTATGTGATAGCTTACAGCTTCCTTGTTGTTCTTCAAGGTAGCATAATATTCCATTGTGTGTATGTACCACAGTTTGTTTATCCATTCTTCCATAGATGGGCACTTAGGCTGTCTGCATCTTTTTTCTATTGTAAATAATGCTGCTATGAACATTGGTATGCTTATATCTACTTGTGTTATGGGTCATATTTCTTGTGGGTAAATGCCAAGTAGAGGAATTGCTGGATCATATAGTATTTCTATTCGCAACCTTCTGAGGAAGTGCCATATTGCTTTCCAGAGAGGTTGGACCATTTTGCACTAGCAATGCAGGAGCATCCCTTTCTCTCCACATCCTCGCCAGCATTTATTCTTCCAAATTTCTTGGCATAGATGAGTGAGTACCACACTAAAAATGAATGCACATTTACTTGCATCTGGGTTTGAACCTGATAAAACACATTTTGACTACTGACCTTCATAACAGTAGGACCTTCATAACAGTAGGATCTTGTGTTGTTTTAAATCCTTCAACTTGTGGTAATTTGTTACAATAGCAGTAGGAAATTCATAAAATAATTACAATTGATATATTAAAGTAACTAGTATAAAGATGGATTGGCCAAGTGGCAGCATTGATGGGCTCAGGCATGGCAATAGTAGTGAGGTTGGCTCAGGATCGTGCAGTGTTTCATTCTGCTGTGCATAAGGTCGCTATGGGTCAATACTGACTCGATGGCACCTAACAACAACAACAACAACAGTGTAAAGGTGTACACCATATTAAAATAATTTCAGCAAAGAGATGGGAAGTATTCAAAAGAGTCAAGTGGAAATGTCATATATGAAAAATATCAGAGATGAAGGGTTACTTTGACAGTCTCATCAGCAGAATGGACTCAGGAGAAAAAAAGTATCAGTGAACTTAAATATAGGTCAAGAGAAATTATGAAACACAAAAAAAGGATAAATATGTAAGACTTGCATCTAAGAGTTCTAGGGCAATGTCAAACTGTCTAACATAGATGTCATTGGAGCTCCAAAAGGAAACAAGAAAAAGAATATGGGGCAGAAAAAACATATGAAAAGATAACAACTCAGAATTTTCTAAATGAAAGACAGACAAACAAAAACAAGTGACAGAATAAATAAGCTGAAAATATTGCAAGAAAAATCAACACAAAGAAAAACACATGTCACCAGAACATCACAGTCAAACTTCTGAAAACTACAGAAGAGAAAGCCTTAAAGAAAATCAGAAAACAAAAATAAACAAACACAAAGCAACAGAGATAATAAAAGTGATAAATGTTTCATCATAAACTAGGCAAGTCAGAAACAATGAAGTGATGCCTTTAAAATATTGTAATAAGACATATCAACCAATGATAGCTAGGTAATCACCTAGTGATAATATTGATAAATTTCAATACAGTTAGTGTTAAATGTACAAACTTATCTTCTGTTCTTTTTTTCTTCTTTTTCTGCCTTACTTTAGATTTAGTATTTTTTAGTGATTCAATTTTACCTTCATTTGTTGGCTTACTATTATTATACTGAAAAGACATTAAATATAAATAGTTTAAACACTCTAATTAAAATGTAAAGACTATCAGCTTGTACTAATAGAGGAAGTGCTAACTATATGTTATCTACCAAAATAACAACCAACAACAAAGCAAACCTACCTAAATTTCAAATATAGTTTAAAACTTAAAAGGATGGGAAAAGATATATCATACTAGCAATGGTCAGAAGTCTTAATAAAATTTAGACGTCAGTTCTCCCTAAATTGTTCCATAAATTTAACACAATCTCAATCAAAATCACAAAAGACTGAGGTGGTGGGGAGAGAGTTTTGATAAGCTAATTTTAAAAATGTATATGAGATTGCAAAAAACTGAGACTATCTAAAATAACTTGTTTAAATTTAAAAAAAGAACAAAGTTGGAGAACATAAATTGCCTGACTCAAGATTTATTATGTTGTCAAATGCCATCAAGTTGGTTCCAACTCATAGTGGGGTTTGAGTAGGGTTTGTGTAGGGTTTCTTGCCGACCTTGCAGTCTAGCACATTAATCCACAGTGCCATACTAGGACTCCAAGATTTACTATAAAGCTATAGTAATCAATACATACAGACAAACATACAGATCAAAGAAAAAAGGGGAACCCTGAAATAAACCCATGGATAAGTGGTCAATTGATTCTTTTTACTAAGGTAATCCAGTGGAAGAAAGAACAGACTTTTCAACACATAGTGCAAGTACAATTAGATACTAATATGGAGAAAATAGAATTTGAGCCTTACCTTATATCATATACAAAAAAAATCTGAACACAAGAACTAAATCTATAAAAATTCTAAAACAAAAACAAAAACAAAAAAACAACCTAGGCCCAAATTGTTTATGAGCCTGAGTTAGACAAAATGTTCTTACATAGGACACAGACAGTGTTAACCATGAAAGAAAAACTACCAACTGGACTTCATTAAATTTAAATTTATTTGATCTTCAAAGACACTGTCAAGAAAATTAGAGGATAAACCACAAACTGAAAATAAAATATTTACAAAATATATTTGATGAAACTAATATATTACAAACATATGAAACCTTACAACTCAGTAATAAGAAGACAACTTGATTTTTTGAATGGGCAAAATCACTTTCTCAATAGTTGTTGCTGTTAGGTGCTATGGAGTCAGTTCCAATTCATAGTGATCCTGTATAGGGATTCTGAGGCTATAAATCTTTGAGGGAACAGAGAGCTTCATCTTCTCCCACAGAGTAGCTTGCAGTTTGAAGTCCAGGGCTTATCCATTAGAGCCACTGCACTCTTGATACTTATTATTTTTGGAGGTGGGAAAGGTTAACACCAAGTATGGGTAAAGTGCACACAGCTAGACCAAGGTAAATGTTGTCATTAAAAAGTACACAAGAAAAAAAAAATGATGGTTTAGGTAAATGCTATGATACATGTACATGTATGTGTGTGCAATCAAATATGTATATATATATATATATATGTATGTATGTATAATAAAGCACATAAGATACACAGTTATGAGTATTTCTTGGACATAACCAAACAAACACCCCATATGATTGATTTTCTGGGCTTGAAGATTTAGGACCATATTCTTCTCACTTTAAGACCATAACTCGGATAATTGATATAAATGCATAAAGTCTATATTCTACACCCTGGAGTGATGCTGTGGGTTAATGTATTGGACTGCAAAGCCAGTTTGAACTGCAAGGTTGGCAGTTCAAGCT
>NW_006408648.1:9306551-9321977 GCF_000296735.1 Chrysochloris asiatica | reverse complement strand
GGAGATATCTAAGATATACCCTTTGGTTGGTGGATGATGCATGGAGGGGATTGGAACCATGGCAATGAGATGATATACAATGGAATGAATGTAAAACTAAAGTTCTCTCATGTAAACTATCATATAATTCACAATAAAAACATTTTTAAAAAGTTTGCTTTTCAGTTAAGATACAGCTATTGGTCTGGAGCAGAAGAGAAAGATAATACCCCAAGATTCAGACAAGAAACTTGTCTACCTGAATCACAACCTCATCTCTCCTGAGACCAGAAGAATTCAATGGTGCCCTCCTATCACTGCCGATCATTCTGATCAGGGCCCCAGTAGATGGAGCCTGATAGAATGGGAGAGCAAAAAAAAAAAAAAAATCTTGATGGAATGGGAGAGCAAAATAAAACTTACAATTCTTTGTAAATCCAGAGTGACTTGCAACTGGAGGACTCCCTGAGTCTATTGGCCTGAGATATATTGTGCCATGCTATGTACAGGTTTCTATAACTTAAGGCTTTTAGATTTAGGATATTGATTTATTCTAAGTGCTATTCAGTAATCTATTGAGTTTTCTACAATACATTTATTCGTTCTCCTGTTGATGGGCATTTAGGTTGTTAATGGTTTTCCCTGTTACAGACATATTGCAATAAACATTGTTGACCACTATAATGACTCCTTGTGCACATGTGTGGGACAGGGTCAGTCTCTGTGTCTGCAATGGCTGAGTCATATAGCAAGAGTATAATTTGCTTTGCTAGATGTTGTACATTTTCTTTCTTAGCAATCTGATTCATGCTAAGCTTATGATCAGATAAAATCCACCAAATTTTATCTTTTGTGAAGCAAGGTATCCCCCCAGGATGTTCATCTGTATTTTAGAAATCCTGGTATTGTGCTGTAGGATAAGCATTCAATGATAAGGTCAGTTTGAACTGAAAGGTCAGCAGTTCAAACTCACCAGCTACTCCTTGGAAACTATACAGGGTCACTAGATATCTACTATATACAGGTTGGAGGTTCAAACTTACCAGCTACCCCTCGGAAACCCTATACAGTGTTGTGTCAGAATCGACTCAGCTGCACTTAGCAACAACAGCATATAGAAAGGTTCCCAGGTGGTACACATACTGTGCATTTGACTATTAACCTAAATGGAGCCTTGGTGGTATAGTGTGTTACGCATTGAGCTGCTAACTGCTAGGTCAGCAGTTCAAATCCACTGAGGGAGAAAGAAAGGCTTTCTGCTTTACAGCCTTAGAAACCCTATAATGGGTTGCTATGGGTCAGAGCCGACCCAACGACACACAGCAACTAATCTAAAGGTTGGTAAGTCAAATTCACCTAGTGGTGTCACTGAAAAAAGAGGCAATGTACTTCTGCAAAAGATGACAACCAAGAAAACCCTATTAAACAGCTATATACTCATACATGGGGTTGCTGTGAGTTGGAACCAACTTGACAGCAATGTTTTTGAATTTTGTTTAAAACAGCATATAGTGCTTATGGCAGGCACTGTAATCATAGAGGAAAAGTATGTTCTTTGTCTTTTAGGAACTTATAAACACATGAAGGTAGCTCAGGGCTGGGCGTGTAGGGAGAAGATCCTCACCAATGCTCTGTAGTTACCTATGAAAGCCTGCTGATGAAATGCATATCATGCTATTTGGGGAAGGAAGCAGAAAGTGAAACATGATGACTGCGTGTTGACAGAAGCTTTCCTTTAAGGGTCACCTCCTTCAAATGAATCTTTTACATAGTGCTTTATAGCTTGCAAAGTACTTACATATTTAGTACCTAACTGATTCTTGTAGGCTCTACCTGGGAAGCTGAAAGGAACCCATCATTATCCCCACCGTAGAAGGAAAGGTGCTGAGGCACAGAGCAGTCATGTGATTGTAGCAAGTCACAAGACCAACAATGGCTGAGCCCATGCTGGAACTCAGCTCTCCTGATTCCAAATCTATGCTTTCTTCAACACAGTACTTATCCTATAGCACCACACCAGGACTCACTCCTGCCCCTTGTAACCACTAGTAAACTTCATATTCTTGTTATTTCACATAAGGGGGGTCATACAATATTTGTCCTTTTGTGATTGATTTCACTCAGCGTAGTGTTTCCAAGGTTCATCTGCTTGCATATAAGCAATTGATGGTCTGTTCCACAGTCTGCCTCTAGCCTTGTTTTGGCTGATGATATGGAGCTTTTCCACTTCTCTTTCACAGATGTTGTCAGTTTGATTTCTGTGTTTTCCATCTGGTAAGGTCCATGTTGTTTAAAAAGGTATTTGCAATAAGTCACTGGTCTTGCAAAATTCTGTCATGTGATCTCCAGCATTCTTTCTATCACCAAGGTGAAATTTTCTAACTACTGATCCTTTCTCTTTGTTTCCAACCTTTGCATTCCAATCACCAGTATTTACCAATATATCTTGATAACACGTTTGATCAATTTCAGACCAAAGAAGTTGGTAGATTTCTTCAGTTTCATCATTACTGACTTCAGTGGTTGGTGCATAAATTTGAACAATAGTGGTATTAACTGGTCTACCTTTTAGATGTATGTATACTATCCTATCACAGACAGCATTATACTTTCAGTTAGCTCTTGAAATTTTTTTGGTGATGAATTCGACCCATTTATCTTCAACTGGTCATTCCCGGCAGAGTAACTATATGATTGCCAGATTCAAAATGACCATTTCAGCTCACTAATGCCTAGGATATCAATTTTAGGTGCTCCATTTAATTTTTGACAATCTCCAATTTCCCTAGATTCATAATTTGTACATTTCTTGTTCCAATGATTAATGAATGTATACATCTGTTTCTCCTCATTTTGTGTTGTACCCCATCAGCAAATGAAGGTCCAGAAAGCTATACTCCATTCGCATCATCATGGTCAACTCAACTTTGAGGAGACAGGTTTTCCCCAGTCATATTTTGAGTTCCTTCTAACCTGAGGGGCTCATCTTCTGGCACTATATCTGGCAATATTCTGGCGCTCTTCATCATGTTTCAATATTCTATATTCTTGTGCTATTCAACAGTGTTCCACAGCTATTTAAAATGTTTTCAATGCCTAAATATTCAGAAGTAGTTTGGCTCTCCTTCTTCCTAGTCTGTCCTAGTCTGGAAGCTCCACTGAAACCTGTCCACCAGAGGTCAGTCTGCTGGTATTTAAAATACCGGTGTCATAGCTTCCAGCAGCACAGCAACACACAAGCCACCACAGTACGACAGACTGACAGATGAGTGGTAGATCATGAAGGTTAAATGACTGACAGATGAGTAGTAGATCACGAAGGTTAAATGAGTTGAAATGCCCAGCACATAGTAGGTGTGCAGTGCTGGCTGCCTTTTCTTCCTGTCCTGCCTCAGTGTTGGATGTATTAGGCACACCTACCAGTTCTTGCTCGGCTTTCCAGACATCCCTGAAAACTAATGCGCAGTGATCCTGGGAAGGAGGTGGTACCCAGCATGTAGGTAAGCTTGATAACACCAAAGCCAGCCTACCTGTACATGGAACTAATCTTGGGACTAGGAAGGGACAAGCAAACAGCCCTTTTTGGTTCCCCATCATTCCAAGCAATTGTGGAAAACCCTTTCACTTGCTTGAATCCCACATGGGAAGGAATTATTGTCAAAATCCTGGTGTGGTGCTGTGGGTTAATGCGCCAGACTGCAAAGCTGTTTGAACTGCAAGGTCGGTGATTCAAGCTCACCAGCTGCTCCTAGAAAACCCTATACAGAGTCGCTATGGGTTGGAACCAACTTGACAGCACTTCACAACAACAAGAGATCTTAGGATGACACCTTTGGGACCAGTCTTTGGGTTAGAATTGTAAAATGCAAAGGTTCATTTTGGGCAACCCTCTTAGTGTGCCCTTCACTCTAAAATGGGTACCTCTTTCATGGAAGGAGCCCTGGTAGCATAGTGAGTTAGCGTTGGGCTGCTCTCAGCCAGTCTATGAGATAAAGATGAGGCTATCGGCTCTACAATTTTGGAAGTGCTATGGAGCAATTCTATTCTGTCCTATAGGGTCCGTATAAACTCAAGGGCAGTGGATTTCATTTTTTGGTCATGGTATTATGAGGATCGGAGTCTTGGTGTGGTGCTGTAGGATAAGCACTGGACTGTTAAGCAAAAGGTTGGCAGTTCAAACCCACCAATTGCTTCTTGGAAACCCTATATAAGATTGCTATGAGTCAGAACTGACTTGATGGCACTTAATAAGAACATGATGAAAATTAAATGAGCTAGCACACACATAACATTTGGTACAGCATCTGGCACATAGCAAGTACTTGGTAGACACTAGTGATTAATACTTGTATTATTAGGACTTGATTTTGCAGGGAGTGGTCTGGTGATGGTGTGTGCATGTCAGGATTATTGCCTTATTTCTGGTTAGACATGGTTTTGTTCTTGTAAGGAAGGGATGGGGAGGATGCTGTCTCTCATGGGAGAACCGTCTATGGTATTTCCCCAGAAGTAAGTACATCTAACAGAGGCACATTTATCACCATCCTCCAAGAAGCATTTGAAGTTTCTACCAGTTTCCACAGGATGGTGGCCTGGTCCAGCCTGAGAATTAAGAAAAACTAGAAGACCCAAGGGAGGTTGGCTCAGACTCTGACAGGTGGGATGCCGCTAATGCCTTCCTTCCTATGGGAAGGGGAACACATTGTCAGCGAAGACTTTCTGTTTGAAAAGGTCCATGGCAACAGATACAGATTTCTGAGGAGGGAAAAAAAAAAGATGATTAAATTCACACTTACCACATCCCACCCACAGGGAGATGCCAAGTCTTATTTTAAGCAGGAAAAGGGTAGAGACAATTGGAGAGAACGGCCCACTTTTCCACAGCAATTGCACCAAATCCAAGCATTCAGGGTTAACTGCCACGCAATCTCCAATTTGATAAACATGTTAAAGAATAACAGCTGTGTGCTTGCTTCGGCAGCACATAAACTAAAATTAGAACAATACAGAGAAGATTAGCAGGGCAGCACATATACTAAAATTAGAACAATGCAGAGAAGATTAGAAAGATGACAAGCAATGCTATGAAGCATTCCAGGCTTCTTTATATGTAGAAGTTGTTGAATTGGCAAATGTTTTGTTGTGTATATTTTCACCGCACAGGCACACACAAGCTGGCGCCCGCCAGAATGAGAACTTTGAAAGGTTATGCCTGGCAAGATGTAAGTCTATGTTACATATGATTCAAGGAGACTGAAAGTGGTCTAGGATGAGGCCCAGAGGGCCTTGCTCTCAAGGGGAGAAAGCCATAAGGAAATAAGGTCTGGAAACAATTTCAGGTTATCACATTGAAATAAAGCATATCTATTTGATTAAATCTAGAATACTAAAAATGCCATGGGCTGCCAAAAGAACCAATAGATCTGTTTTGGAAGAAGTACAGCCAGAGTGCTCCTTAGAGGCCAAGATGGCCAAACTCCATCTCTCATACTTTGGACATATTGTCAGGAGGGAACAGTCGCTAGAGAAGGATATCATGTAAGGTGGAAGGTCAGAGAAAAAGAGGAAGACCCCCAACGAGATGGATTGGCCAGATGGCAGCATTGATGGACTCAAGTGTGGCAGTGGTAGTGAGGTTGGCCCAGGATCGAACTTTGTTTCATTCTGCTGTGCATGGGGTCGCTATGAGTTGGTGCCGACTCAATGGCACCTAACAACAACAATTTGATTAAATCAGTTTACTACTAAATAATTCTCCCATATGAACAGATCTTTGCCACCACTTATCTGTCAGTTTGTTATAGTGGTGACTTGCATGTTGCTGAGATGCTAGGAGCATCTCTCCAGTAGTTCAAATATCAGCAAAGTCATCCATGGTGGACAGGTTTCAGCAGAGCTTCCAGACTAAGACAAACTAGGAAGAAGGAAAATGTGGTCCATTTCTGAAGCCTTAGTTATTGAAAACCTAATGAATAGCATTGTCTGAAATGGTGCCAGAAGATGAGCCCTCCATGTTGGAAAACACTCAAAATATGACTGAAGAAGAGCTGCCTCCTTAAAAGAGAGTTGACCTTAATGATGTGGATAGAGCAAAACTTTCCTGACGAATTCTGTCAACATCTTGATTTTGGACTTCAAGCTTCCGGGACTGTGAGAGATGACATTTCTGTTGTGTTCAGTCGCCCTGTTTGTGGTCATTGTCATGGCAGAGTCCTAGAAACACAGGCACTTAGCTGAGGTCCATGTGATTTGGAAGCACCTCTCCCTAAATCAGGTTTTGATGGAGATGGGAGGGACCTGGGGTGGCTGATGGGAGGTTTCACACAGCTAGGAAAAGTTCTGAGAAGCAGGGCCAGGGTGACATAATAAGGCACTGGAGTGCAATGTTTGTGGAAGCATCACTCTCAGGTACTTGACCTCGCACTGCACAACATTGACAATAAGAAGTTGGGGGCACAATGTCAGACTTTTTCATTCCCTTTTTTCAGGTGCAGCTTTGAGAAAAGAAGTAATTTTTCTTTGTTTCTCTCAGTGTAGAATTGATTTAGTAGACTAGTGATTGATCCCTGCAGAGTGCATTCTGGGATCTGTCTGCTTGGGGCTGATAAACTAATGGATAACTGGTTCTCCAGGCGGTTTTTATGTGTGTGTTGGGGAGGGGATTGTGGAGGAGAGGAAGACAGGACAAGTTCAGGCCCAGCCTGGAAAGGGAATCTGATCTGTTGAAGAGGTGAATTCTTCTGCCCCTTTGATGTTGGGGAGACACAGAACACCTTGGCACCTTCAAATTCTTGCTACTTTGGGAGGACACTGGTTGGAGGCAGTGTGGAGGGATTTGCAGCAGAACACAGAGAGTAGCTGAAAAGAAGTCTGGGAGAAGCTATCCTTGAGATTGTCTAGGTTCCAGGGACTCCCAGGAATAGGTGAGGGAGAGGACAGACTCACATGGAGTGGTGGAGATGGAGTGACAGAAAATAAAAATGTGACTCTTATGATAATCTTTGTAACCACAGGCTGGGACTTAGAGACATTTTGGCAATAGAAGGAATCTTGCCTATGTCCAGCTGTGTGGAAAATGCATGAAAACAACCACAGGAATATTTTGTCTATTCTTATTTCATGACACTTTTAAAAAGGTCTTCAAGGTCAAGAAGCATTGATACCAACATCCTGCTCTCCTGGTTTACCTCCCTTCAGACACAATGCAGCCTCTCCAAGGAGATGAGGTACATGAAGGAAGATAAGCTTTTGGGGGGAAAAACTATTCTTGAGATAGAAACAAAGAAGAAATAGGATACTAAGTTCTGCTCTGGTCGACAATGAGGTACTGCTTAGGAAAGGTAATTTCTCTAGGTTTTTGTTTTGGTGTTTTAAATTCAAACAGATGCCTTTAAAAGATTATTATGTCTTGTGACATCCGGGATCCTCCCTGTGTTCCAGAGAAACACATTTCTCTAAGAGAGTTTGTGGTTCATTGGCCTTGAATTGGCTCCAACCCCTGGTGACCTCACATAGGACAGGATGAAATATTGCTCCTTTTGTGCCTACTTCACAATCATTGGGATGCTCAAGTCCATGGTTGGAGACACTGTGAATTTGGAGTGCCTTCCAACCTAGTGGCTCACTTTCCAGCACTTTATCAGTCAGTAATATTCTGTTGTCATTCCGGGGATTTCCCCTGACTAATATTTGAAGTAGATCACCAGCTCTTCCTTTCTTGTCTGTCTAGTCTGGAAGCTGTGCCGAAACCTGTCTGTTACAGGTATTTGAAACCAGTGGCCTAACTCCCACCATCACAGTAATGCAGAGCCACCACAGTATTGCAAACTGACAGGCAGGTGGTGGCCCAGGAGAGGTGATGGGGTTGTAGTTGGACGTCATCGAAGTCAGTTCCAACTCATAGCGACCCTATGTAGGGTTTCCGAGGGGTTCCAGGGGCAAAACCCATCTTCCTCCCACAGAGCAGCTGGTAGATTCGAACTGCTGAGTGTGTAGTTAGCAGCCCTAGGACTCCTCCCAAGAGAGGTTGTTGTTGTTGTTACTGTGTGTCATCAAGTTGGTTCCAATTCATAGTGATTCTTTATACAGAGTTTCCAAGGAGTTTCTTTGAGGGAGCAGAAAGCTTCATCTTTCTCCCACCAAGCAGCTGGTGAGCTCAAACCATCAACGTTATGGTTCAGTCTAGTGCTTATTCCAGACTTAATTCAACAGGAAGGTTTAGTAAAACATCCATATCCAGGTTTTGGGGTTACTACACCAAATCAGCCAACCCCCTGCCCTCAAGAGACCCATACTCTAGATGTAGAGAGAGCTACTGCACAGCTGGGTAAGCAAAATCAACATTCACATTAAATGAAACATTAAGCACTTTGGTAGAATCCTTAAGAATCATAGCACTCATGGATGCCGGGCTTGGACTGTCTACCAAAGACAGCTGGGTCATTTCATAGCTGGGAAATGGAACGTTCAAGCGGTGGGTCAAATGTCTGACTGCAAACCCAAAGGTCAATGCTTTGAACCCACCAGCTGCTCGGAGAGAGAAAGATGTGGCAGTCTGCTTCCGTAATTATAGCTTTGGAAACCTTATGGGGCAGTTCTACTCTGTCCTAGAGTCACTATGAGTCAGAATCGATTCAATGGCAATGGGTTGAATTTCTTTTCAATGGGAAAAAAAAAAAAAAAGCGACAGAAACACACCATATTCATGGACCAAAACCAGGCTGCGCTGGTTTTCTGAGGAAGTTTCCCCTCTCTGTTCCTCGAGTAAGGACACGAAGGAGTGGGCTTCCGTGGTTTGGTCGCATCAAGCACTGGTGATATGGAACCAGCTCCTAGCTGAGGTCTGTGAGGATGAAGAAACGCTTAGCATGGGCCTTAGTCACAGGGTCCAGTAGGCTTGGTGGAGCCCTGCCTTGGTGGTATGGAGATGGTTTGCCCTGCTGAAAGGTTGTTGCTAGTTGAGTAGATTCTGACCTCTGGGGAAGCCTGTGTGCACAGAGTACAGCTGCTCCCTAGGGTTTTCCCTGCTGTGACCTTTTAAAAGCAGACAGACAGGCCTGTCTTTGCAGACACCTCTGGGTGAGTTCGAACAGCCAAACTTTTGGTTAGTAGTCAGGCTCTTGACTGCTTGTGCCCCCCCCCCCAGAGAACTGGAGCTGAGAAGTAATGTTGGCATTTTCTTTTCTTTTTTTTGTTTTGAGGCCCTTGCTGAGTTTAAATTTTTTTCAGCTGAGCCGGGTTTCGTTTTCAATTCTGCAGTCTTTTGCTGAGGAAGGCAGCGAGCTTTCCCTCATGAAGCAAGCCACCAAGTGCAGTCATGGGAGCTCTGTCTTAGAAAGGAGCCGCTCGAGGCTCTTGTTAGTCTCTTTATTAGCTTCAGCAGACACTGACCCTCTCTAAACCTCGGTATTCCCATCTGAATGGAGAATAAGCCCTTCTGGATCCCAGCTGAAAACAGATTTTGACCAAAAAACTCAAGATAAAAGTTGCAGAGTTGCTTTCTGAAAGCAATTTTAGACTGAAAGCCAGGCCTTCATGAGAAAAGCTTGACCAAGAGGAATACAAGGGAGAAAGACAGCCAGGCTCAGGGTCATCTTGTAAACCAGGTTCTTGTAACTTTATGAGTTAATGAGATCACTGCATCGATAAAGCCTTATGGGACACATGAACCTTCCATACATAGTCAATATCTGCAGAGAATTAAAAATAGATCTAGATACCTTTGCATATATAAGCAGTTGCCACTAAGACAATTTCAATTCATGGTGACCCTATGTGTGTCAGGGTAGAGCAGCGCTCCATAGGTTTTAATGACTGATCTTTTGGAAGCTGATAACCAGGTCTTTCTTCTGATGTGCCTCTGGTAGACTTGACCCTCTGACCTTTCAGAGCACATTAACTGTACCACTTGGTTACAATTTATACACATATTAGTTCCTGTGCTCTCCAGACTGTTCATGCTTTTGTGGCTACCAGAAGCTTCACCTCTTGTAGAAGGTATGTCTAGATTTGCTCTTTTCTCAGCCCTGCCACGAAGCGGCTCCTCAGATCCCAAGGCGCTTTCCCCTTAGACAGTAGCATCCTCCCCCCACCCTCCCTGCATTCAGCCCAGTGCGGCCTCTCCTGAGAAATCTTGGGCCTTCCTCAGAGCTTGCTGAACTCGGTCTTCTCATGAGTCTTGGAGCAACGCCTTCCCACCTGAGGCAAGGGCTACCACCTCTAATCTGGGACTGGAGGCCCACCGCCTGCGGTGCATTTTAAGTAGAAGCTGTACTTTTTGTTCCTGCTGCGATACTGCATGTTATCTGATGTTAGAGAATAGCGGCCTCTAGTGGGCTCTCTTGGAAGAGGCGCAGAGACTTCTTTCCGCCCAGGTGCAGCCCCTTGGGTGCAGCTGTGGAGGAAATGAGAGGGTAAGTAAAGCCAGTCCAGAGAGATGTGGGAGCTGGGGGGCGACAGAGTAGACTGAAACTTCAGGAAGTCTGCCTGTGCACAAGTGGACTCTCAGATCTACTCCTGCACTCGGAATGCATCTGTGTCTCTGTCCCTCTTCTCTTGTGAGAGCAGACCACCCTTCACTCTAACTCACCTGGCCACCTGGCTCACCTGCCTTTGCAACTGGAGAAGGGAAGGAGGGGAAAGCTATCAAACGTGGGACAGGGTATGAACAAGGGCACCTTGGTACCCCGCCCTCAGGAGGCTTCAACTGTGGTCCTGCAGTGACCAGTCAGGCCTGCCCGGAGTAATGGGGAGAAGCCTAGCAGTGTGAGAGCAGGCAGTGCTGGGTGGCATACCCTGTGAACTTGTAGGACTGGGTGGTGACAGTGGCTTTTCATGACCTCACTTCTCCATCAACCTCACTGCAGTCTTTGGGGTGCATTTTTCCAGTCTTCCATAAGGTACTACACAATTCTAGATTAAAGCTCTCCTTTCTTTCCTCCTAGAAGTCCTGGGGGTAGAAAATAGTTAATGTGCTCAACTGTTAATTGAAAGGTTGAAGGTTTAAGTCCATTCTTGGAAGAAAGATCTGGCAATCTACTTCTGAATAATCAGTCATTGAAATCCGTATGGAGCACAGTTCTACCCTGACACACCTGGGATTGCCACGAGGCAAAGTTGACTCCACCTCACTATTTACTAGTTTCTTCAGCAGTTCGAAACTACCAGCTGTTCCGTGGGAGAAAGATGAGGTTTTCTGCTCCCGTAAAGATTTACAGCCTCGGAAACCCTGTTCAGGGTCGCTATGGGTTGGAACCAACTCTACGGCACTTAACTTCTAAGCAGATTATTTAACCTAAATCCCTCCCACATGGAATTTTAGAGCTGCCACTGGCCAGAAGACATGGTATTCACAGTATTTATGAGGGCAGATACTCCGAGAAATAAAGTAAATGCAGGATTCAGGAAGGGAAAGGGCACCATTAGTACCATACCCTGTCCTTTCCCAATTACTCAGATGTACTATCTTTGTTGGTGGTGTTTCCTGTGAATTATGCTGAATTTATATATACCAGAACTTTGCAACTATACTGAATTTAATGAGATCCCAGGCTACCGCACCTATAAAGTCAAACTGACTGTTATTTATGTGTAATTTTTTCCGGACAATTTCCAAATCAAGGAGCCCTGGTGGCACAATAGTTAAGAGTTTACTTACTAAACAACGAAAGGTGGTGATTGGGATCCATCCAGCAGCTCCCCGGGAGAAAGACCTGGTGATGTGCTCTCATATAGATTACAGAATAGAAAACCCCATGGGGTGGTTCTACTCTGTCACATGGGGGGTAACTATGAGTCAGAGTCAGCTCAACGGCCAAACAGCAACTGTTTCCAACCACAGGTTGGGTGACCACTGTCCCACTTTGCCTGTGACAGTCATCCTGGCATAATTATTGATGGTATTCCCTCTCACTCTGAAAAGGATCCCATTTAGATGGTAAACTGTATGTTCACCCTAATCACAGGCAATCTATTGAGAAAACATTTAGGCATTCAGGGTAGAGGAAGTGAGAGATAATATTACCAGAAATTTGAGATTAAAATGGTTACTAAAATCTTGGGAACATTAGCTCCAAGTGTTTTGGCTGCTGGAGCAAAAGAAGAACATGAAGGAGATTGGAGTTGTCTTGTAAAAGATACACATTACTTCTTCTGGAGAGACTTAGATTTTATAAGGACTTAATTTTTAGAGGAGATCTTTCACATAAATTGTTATATAGGAACATTGAATTATGTTTTCAATGGTAATTTATGCAGAAATATCCATGGTCCTCTGAAATGGCTTGTTGTTGTTAGGTGATTTCCCACTCATAACGACCCTATCTATGCACAATAGAATGAAACATTGACCAGTTTGCACCATCCTGACAATTGTTATTAGCTTGAACTCATGATTGTTCCCACTGTATCAATTCATCTAATTGGGGGTCTTCTTCTTTCTCAATGACCTTCCATTTTACCAAGCATAATGTCTTTCTCCAGGAACTAGTCCCTGCTGATAACATGTCCAAAATATGAGAGACGAAGTCTTGTCATCCTGGCTTCTAAGGAGCATTCTGGCTACACTTGTTCCAACACAGATACTTTCAATATTCTTCTCCAACACCATAAAGCAAATGCATAATTTTTTCTATGGTCTTCCTTAGTCATTGGCCAACTTTCACATGCATATGAGGTGATTGAAAATACCATGGTTTGGGTCAGGCACACCTTAGTCCTCAAACTGACATCTTTGCTCTTTAACACTTTAAAGAGGTCTTTTGCACGAGAATTGCCTGAGATTTGTTGTTTTCTTGACTGCTACTTACATGAGTATAGATGGTGGATCCAAGTAAAATGAAGTCTTTGACAACTTTAGTCTTTTCTCTGTTTATCATATTATTTACTGATCCAGTGGTGAGGATTTCTGTTTTCTTTACATCAAGATGCAATCCATATTGTAGTCTTGGATCTTCATCAGTAATATTTTAAGTCCTCTTCAATTTCAGCAAGCAAGGTTGTCATTTGCATATCACAGATTATTAATGAGTTTCCTCCAATCATAATGCCATGTTTTTCTTCATATAATACACCTTCTCAGATTATTTTCTCAGCATATAGATTGAATAATATGGTGAAAGGACACAACCCGGTTGCACACCTTTTCTAATTTTAAACCATTCAGTGTCCCCTTGTTCTAGTCGATGGTCTATGTACAGGTTCCTTGTGAGCACAATTAAGTGTTCTGGAATACCCATTCTTTGCAATGTTAGCCATAGTTTGTCATGATCCACACAGTCAAGAGCCTTTGCATAGTCAATAAATCACAAGTAAACATCTTTCTTGTATTTTCTGCATTCAGCTAAAATCCATCTAACATCAGTAATGATATTCTTTGTTTCATGTCTTCTTCTGAGTCAGGTTGAGTTTCTGGCAGTTGCCTGTCAATGTACTGCTGCAACCGTTTTTTAACCATTTTCAGCAAAATTTTACTTGCCTATGATATCAATGATATTGTTTGATAATTTCTGCATCCCATTGGGCCACCTCTCTTTGGAATAGGCACAAATATCTCTTCCAATTGGTTGGCTAAGTAGCTCTCTTCCAATTTTTTTGTCATAGACTAATGATCTCCTCCTGGAGTCCTGGTATGGTGCTGTAGGATAAGCACTGGACTGATTTGAACTTTAAGGTGGCGATTCAAACCCACCAGGAGCTCCTCAGAAACCTTATACAGGGTCACTATGAATCAGAATCAATTCAATGGCACTTAACAACAATAACAAGTGAACTCTTCCAGGACTACATTAGTTAGTTGAAAGATTTCAATTTGTATTCCGCCAGCTCCTGGAGCTGTTTTATATCAGCTTGGATTTCTTCCTTCAGTACCGTTGGTTCTTGATTTTGAACTGGTTAAACATTGACCTTTTCTTTTTGATACAGTGACTCTGTGTATTCCTTCCATTTTCTTTTGATGCTTACTACATCTTTCAATATTTTGTCCATGGAGTCCTTCAAGATTATAAGTGGAGGCTTGGGTTTTTTTGTTTTTTTTTCTCAGTTCTTTAAGCTTGAGAAATGCTCAGTGTGTTCTTTCCTTTAGGTTTTCTAACTCCAGATCTTTGCACATTTCATTATAACACTTTACTTTGTCTTCTCAAGCTGCTCTTTGACATTTTCTCTTCAGCTCTTTATTTCCTCATTTCTTCCATTTGTTTTAGATTCTCTATTCTTAAGAGCAAGTTTCAGAGTCTCTTACATCCATTTTGGTTTTTCCTTTCTTTCTTGTCTTTTTAATGACCTTGTGCTTTCTTCCTGTATGCTCTTGACGTCATCCCATAAATCTTCTGGTTTTCTGTTATTAGTGTTTAATGCAGCAAATCTGTTCTTGAGATGATCTCTAAATTCAGGTGGGATATATTCAAAGTCATATTTTGGCTCTTGTGGATTCGTTTTAACTTTCTTCAGCTTCAGCGTGAACTTGCTTATGAGCAATTGGTGATCTGTTCCACAATCTGCTGCTGGCCTTGTTTTAGATCATGATATTGAGCTTCTCCATTGTCTCTTTCCACAGATGTAGTCAGTTTGATTCCTGTGTATTCTATCTGGTGAGGTCCAAGTGTATAGCAATCTTTTATGTTGAATGAATAAATCATTGGTCTTGCAAAATTCTATCATGTGATCTCCAGCATTATTTCTAAAATCAAGGCCATATTTTTCAACTACTGATTCTTCCTCTTTGTTTCCAACTTTTGGATTACAATCACCAGAAGTTATCAGTGCATCCTGATTGTATACTTGGTCAATTTCAGACTGTAAAAGTTGAGAGGATTCTTCAGTTTCATCATCACTGGCTTTAATTTGCATAAATTTGAGTAATAGTTGTATTAACTGGTCTTTCTTATAGGTATATGGCTATTATCCTATCACAGACAGCATTGGACTTTCAAGATAGATCTTGAAATGTTCTTTTTGATGATTAATGTGACACCATTCCTCTTCAATTTGAGATTCCTGGCATAGAAAAAAAATCATGATTATCAGATTCAGAATGGTCAATACAATTCAGTTTTAACTGACTAATGCCTAGGATATCTGTCTTTATGTATTCTTTTTCATTTTTGTTTTTTTTTTAAAGATTTTCATTGTGGATTGAGTAAACATTTATAGGGCAGACCATCATTTTACATTCAACAAACCATACACCTTGTTTCATTACAATGATTTAATCCCCTCCATGTACCATTTACACCCTCGGAAACCCTGTACAGGGTCGCTATGGGTCGGAACCGACTCGACGGCACTCAACAACAACAACAACAAATGTACCATCAGTTAACAGTAGTTCTCTCTATTCACTTTAGCTTTAAAAAAAAAACAACAAAAAAAAAACCACTCAGGCATATATAATAATTTACACCACCAAAGAGCACATTCTACAAGTCTGCCTCCTGGCCACCAGCTCTTAGT
>NW_006408648.1:9280892-9305696 GCF_000296735.1 Chrysochloris asiatica | reverse complement strand
CTTCCACTCACCAGTAGACCAGTGTGGTCACCAGAAAGCTTATATACCTGTTCATGTGTTCCCTTTGAGTTTCAGTCTTAGGGGGGAGTTTGTCCTGAACGAACTTGATGACTTCCTGGCAAACAGCTTGCTTATTCTTGTAGTAGCCAGTCATGCTGACATTTTTTTTTTTGAGGGGGGTGGGTTTCCTGATGATCTTTCTTTGAAGATATATCTTCTGTTACTCTAGCTGTTCCAGGCTAGTCTGCTTGTCCTTGCTAGTGGGAATGTCCCACCTCATAAGGTTGTGGATGGGACTCAGGATTCCACCTAAGGTCCTATACTCTGCAAAGGCTCCGCAACAGGCCTATTTCACTAGGCAAGTTCTAGAACCCCTTTTAGGTATTCCAATTAGTTATAGGCTGAAGACGGGCTTACAAGTTTTCTGTGATCATGTTTCCTAACATTCCTTTCTATCCCACTCAAGTGTCTATTTTATAATAATAAGCAAGGGAAACCAATATTCATAAGACAGTCAAGCATTTTAGTATTATTTCCCCTCTTCAAATTATGCCTAGATCCCTGTATCACAGAGCCCTGTTGTTACAAGGTTGAGCATGCGTCACTATTTACCTCTGTCCCACTTAGGCCATGCAAACCTGTCTCAGTGATCCCCTATCTATCTTGGTCTTCCGTGTCCTCCCCCTTCTTGTATTGCCCTCCCCAGCACCTGAACTAAACCCTTCACCCCAACCCCACTGTTGTGGTTACCTTGTATTCCATTCATTCTTCCCTCCATTTAAAAGAGTCTATTTTATCCTATAATCTACCTGAACTTCTCACCACCTAGATCTCTGTTCCTCTGTGTTTACCTGCTTTTACCTTGTAATTGTTCTGCTCATAGACTGAATGTCCAGATCCTCTGTACTTATAATTTTATTCTGTTCTTGACTCTTTCATTTGTCGATTGAGTTCAGGATGATGCTGCCACATACATCATTCTCAGGTTGTTGTCTGTTCTTGTTCGTTATCAGTCCACAAAATTCTGTTTAGAATGTTTTTTATAATAGGGTTGGCTTTGGCAAATTCCCTTAGCTTCTGTTTAGCCTGGAATGTTTTGATTATACCATTGTATTTGATTGACAGCTTTGCTGGATAGAGGATTCTTGGTCAGAAATTTTTTCTTTCATTGCCTTCTTGCCTGCATGATTTTTGTTGAGAAATCCGAGCTTAATCTGATTTGCTTGCCTTTGTATGTTACAGTTCTCTTTTCCCTAGCTGCTTTCAGGATTCTGACCTTATCTTTGATTTTGGAGAGCTTTATTATATGTCTTGGTGATTTTCTTTTAGGGTCTATCCTTCCTGGGTTTCATTGAGCTTCTTGAATGCTTATCTTTTTGCTTTTCAGGATGTTAGGGAAAATTTCCTCCAGCATCTCTTCAAGTATCTCCTCTGTGGTCTTGTGTGATTTTTCCTGTTCTGGAATGCCGATAATTCTTAAGTTATTCCTCTTCATGTTGTCCAACATGAATCTTAGGCCTTCTTCAGATTTTTAAAAATCCTTTTTGTGCTTGCTCGTCTATCTTAGTAGCATTGAGAGATTTCTCTTCTAGCTCATTAGTTCTGGCTTCTTCAGTTCTACTCCTTTGCCCTTTCAGTGTATTGTCCATTTCTGATTTTCTATTATTAATCATTTGGACCTCTTTATATAGGTTTTGAATTGTTTCCAGTGCTGTATCTATCTTATTTGATTGTTCCTGTAGTGCTTTCCTGACTTCTTCCTTATTTTTCTCAACTCCATTGTATAGTGTTTTATACATTTTATAATCATTTTTCTGAATTCCTTCTCAGGCATTTCCAAAGCCTGCCCATTTTCCAGTATGGAGGTCTACTTCCAGCTCATTTGCCTCAGTCACTTTATCTCATTTCTAGACATGTGCTGATATGGTCATCTGTTTCTGTTTTGGGGGCATATTCACAAGTTATCTGTGGCCTTAATACTTAGGTAGGTGTGTGTTTTGGTATTTTTTTATGCTTTCTGATTGCCTCCACATAGATGTGTGATCAGGAGATGGGCTTCCCTTTTCACTCTTCTTCCTGAGAAATTTCAAGATGCCACTGTTGGTCTTTTTACGTAACTCAGGATTTAATTTTCAGCCTGTTTCCTTTTTAGTCTGCCTGTCCTGCTCCACAATCCCCGTTCAGGCCTTTCCCACAGTGATAAATAGTTCAGGGCCGGCTGTGGCCGTTTGGTTAAGTGGAAACTGTCACTTTAAATTTGGAGGAGATCTGTGTGCATGCATAGTAGAACCCTCTGAGGGTAGGATGAGTTGTCCACTCACTCAGGCACCCCCTCTAGTCACCTGAATGGAGGCACACAGCCAGCGAGAGACCAATGAACAGATACAAAAAAAAAAAAAGAATGTCCACACCTTTATCTCCATGGTTCTGTCAGGCATCCATGGCTGCTGCGATCCTTCCCCTGCTTGGTCTTGCCCACGATGGTGGCTCCAGGAGCAGCTGAGCATCTTGGATTAGAAAGCAATGGATTTCTGTCTTCTACTACAAATTCCCCTAGCTGTAAGCCTTTCAATCTTCTAAATATTCCTTTATATGTGGTTCAGAGTTCTGGCACCATCCCCTGAGTTGCTTGGTCTGGTATTTTGTGTTGTTGCTGATGGAGTTTCTCACTGCACTTCCACCCTCTCTGACATGTTGTTTGTTTTCTCCATTTCATTTTTGACAACTTCTAATTTTCCTAGATTCATACTTTGTACAATCCATGTTCTGATTATTAATGGATGGTTGCAGCTTTCCTCTTCATTCTGAACTTCAGTAAGTAAACTTCCTGAAAGCTTTGCTTCATATTTGACATTATGGTCAACTCTACTTTGAGAAGGTAGTTCTTCCCTTGTCATATTTTGAGTGTCTTCCAACCTCAGGGGCTCATCTTCCTGCACTATATCTGACTTTGTTCCACTGCTATTCATATGTTTTTGAGTAGATAATCATTCAGAAGTGGTTCATCTCTCCTTCTTCCTTCTATTGTGTCTTAGTCAGGAAGCTCAGCTGAAACCTGTACACCATGGGTGACTCTGCTGGTATTTAAATAGCTGTGAAATAGCTTCCAACATTACAGCAACTCATAAACCACTGCAGTACGACACACTGACAGATGAGTGGTGACCAAAACAGCTATGCTTTTCTAATTCTATCTATGTGAAAAATGAAGAAGAAATAATACTTTTCTCATAGTGATTAGCTAAGATACTACATGCAAAAGTGCCAAGAAACTACAAAAAAAAAAAAAATCAAAACATTGTTACTTTCATTCTAATTCTCTTGTTCAAAAGTCTGCTTTTAATGATGGGGAAATCAAGATCTAGAGTAGGGAACTGAAATGAAAAGACTCTTGTTTACCTCCAAATGCTAATAAATCTTGAAACAGCTGCTCCCCAAGACTCTAATGAAAATCCAAATAAAAAATCTTTAAAAAGAAAATGAAAAGAATGCTGACTGTGCGGGTCTCTAATTGCCTTCTGTCTTTCCTCCCAACGGGGCTTTCTGGATTACTCATAGTGCTCTCTCTAAGGGTTGTTTTGCTGCCAGTAACATTGAATTTTATTTTACTAGAAGAGTCTCTGAGGAGTGCAAATGGTTACTGTGCTTAGCTGCTAACAGAAAGGTTGGACGTTTGAGTTTACCCAGAGGTGCCTTGGAAGAAAGACCTGGTGATCTACTTGTAAACAACTGCAGTGACTGGAAGTCCTATGGAGGACAGTTCTACTCTGAGACATAAGGAGTCACCATGAGCCGGCATCGTCTTGACAAGAATTGTTTTTAGCTTCGCAGAGAAGAAGCTGAAGCCTGTGGACCAGGGCCCAAAGCAGAGGACACATCAGGGACAGTTGGCATCCACTTTCCAACTTCAACAGAGCAAGCTGCCATGGCTAATGTGAAGGGAAAGAACCTTAAGAACAGGAATAACCAATGGTGACAAGCAAAGAGGGAATCAAGAAAAGGAGGATCTTTCCTCTAGAACAGTGGTTCTCAGACTTAGGGCAACCACCAAAGGGGCATTTACACCAAAACCAGTTGCCTGTGAATCAACTCCAACTCCTAGCATCCCCATATGTGTCAGTGTCAGAATAGAACTGTGCTCATAGGGTTTTCCATGGTTGATTTGGGGGAAGTAGATTGTCAGTCCTTTCTTCTGGTGCACTTCAAATGGCCAAAATTTTGGTTAGCAGCTAAGTGTGTCAATCATTTTGTACCAGTCAGTGACTCCAATCAGCCCATGTTTTAGACTAATAAGAATCTCTGGAAAGGGAACCCAGGCACCACCACTTTTGAAAGCTCCCAGAGTGCAACTGGGGTTGAGAACCAGCTTTCCAGACTCTGTTTCCTCCAGTTTTCCTGTCTTCCCTGAGAAAAGCCTCTCATCAGTGGGCAAGTCCCTTCTCAGTTTGTATTTTCTCTATACAATTGGCCTTTGAAGACCATAATATAGAATCTGGGACACCTTATTCTAAATAAAAACTTAATCTGAAACTGCTGCTGCTTTTTTTCCCCTGTGGTTTTATCCAACAGTGATTTGGAGTCTCAAAAGAAATAATTTATTTTCCTATTCCCATGGCACTTAACAACAACAATTCAATAATGAGATATTTAGACTGGTGTATCATTTTATTTTGAACTCCCTGGTCACTTCTAAGGTGCCCTGGTAGCACAATGGTTATGGTTCAAACCTACCAGTCACTGCTGGGAGAAATATATAGCAGTCTGCTTCCATAAAGATTGCAGCCTTGAAGACCCTATGGGCATTGTAATCAACTCGATGGTGATGGGATTGGTTTTGGTTTGGTCACCTCTGGTTAAATATGATGAACAGATGAGACATTATGGTAAAACAATGCTTCATGACAGGAGTTAAGGAAAGAAAATGTGAGTCCCAACAAAAGGATAGACTCTTAATGCTTTTCAGAGCAAATAAGGCAATGTTTAAAAATGTGTACCATTGGTGCCCCTTTAAACAGCCTTTTGAAGGTGTATCAACTTGTGACCACAAGATCTCCTTTCCCTGCTACCTACCTACTTACCTACCAGTTACCCTGGAACCAATCAGCTCTGACTCATGGTGACTTCATGTGTGTCAGAGTAGAACGATACTTCACAGGGTTTTCAATGGCTCTTTTTTTTTTTTTTTTTTTTTGGAAACAGATCACCTAGCCTGGCCTTCCTTCTGGGTATACTCGAAGCCCAACCTTTTGGCTAGCAGTTGAGTGAGCATGTTAATCATAACATCACCCAGGGTGGTGGATATCCCTGCTGGGTGGACTGAGTTTTACACAACCCCTCCTTTCCTACAGACCACAAAACCATTCTCAGAAAGGTCTTGGGTTGAACTTTTGTGCAAAGAAAGTCTTTGAATTTGAAGGAACCTGAATGTGGAAGCCAACAGCTTTTGGCCAGTGACCACTCTCTTCTTTTCCTCCTCATAGAGCAGGGATAGGGAACCGTTTTTCTTCCAACAGCCATTTGGATATTTATAACATCATTTGCAGGCCTTACGAAATCATCAACTTAAAACTTAGTCTGCTATATTTGGTCAAACATTTAATTAACTCATCCCTAATGTGATGATGGGAACTGCATTTGCCTTTGTTGGGCCAGACCAAATGATTTCACAGGCCTTATACAGCTTGCAGATTGGATGTTCCCCACCCCTGCCCTAGAGTTTAGACTAAAGAGACTAAATTCTAAAGTCTCTTTTTAGAATTCTGAAGCTCCTCCAATAATCATTTTCCATACTGTTGGCAAAATCTGGAGCATCACAGACCATGGAAAGCAGACATGGGCTGTAGATTGTGAACCAGGTAGGTATATGGTAAGATCTCTTGCCTTTTTCCTTTTGTGGGTTCCTCCTTTCCCCCTCTCTGCTTCCTGATGACACCTCAGCTGAACACCATCCCCAAGTTCTTGTCAGTGAAAAAAATGTTTCATCATTCAGGGAAGGACTATATTTTGACCTATTAAATGTCTTATCAATACAATCTTTATGTTAACTTCTTAAACCCCATTTATTTCTACTAATGTTGGATTTTCTGTTTTCAAATCTAGGTTTGATGGACTTACTATGGGCACTCCCCAGACCAAGGAGGAAGGAAGCTTCTCTGCTCCTCAGAACATGTTAAACCATGTGGTCCAGGGCCTAGCCCAGTTTCTGTAGAAAATGGAGCCTGAGGCAAAGCTTGAAGGGAAGAGTTGAGTTCCAGGAATGTAAAAGTGAGGAGAAAAGGAAAGTGAAGAGGCAAAGCAAGTGCAAGGCCACACATTGCCAAACATGTCTTGGGTCTTGGCAAACACAGCTGGTTGCTCTGTCAATGAGTGCTTGGTCAAGGGGCAGGGATGTTAAGACTGGATACGTGAGCATTGACTTTGGAGTAATTTCTTAGGACACCATACTTAACACCCTGACAAGGACCCCAGGGGAGGAGGTAAACTCTAGCAGTCTGGAGAAAGTGATAGCCAATGCTGAGGGCTGAAATGGAAATGACTGAATTGCCCTGGAAATGGTAAATGAAAGAGTAAGAGGGCAAGAGCAGTGTGCATGCTGAAATGGGTATATAATATGTAGTCAGAAGGTGCAGCAATAGGGTATGTTCTACCGGAGGGTCCAGTGGACACACACCCACCAGGGCCATCCTAAATGTGCTGACGAAGGAAGGGCGGCAGCATTAAGAGGTAGACGAATGATTACAGAACTGGGTATATTTATATTTATGGAATGATACTCCACTCCCCACCAAGTAGCAGAGGTCATGTGGTGGTCCTTGTTTCCAGAAGCCAGGAGACACAATTATCATAATGATCAGCAAGGTCAGAGGCACAGTCAAGGGGGCCATCCCTAGGGACCAAATAGATAGGCAGCCAACAAGAGTGTGCCTTAACACCTAAAACTAGAAAAAGACAAGCATGGGGGTTAGAAGACTGAGTCACATCAATACAAGTCACAAAATCCTTGCTTGATTTCTGATCCTAAGCCGGTTTTCAAATCTGGAACCCATAAGTATTCTGCAACACTGTGGCAAGACTAGTGTAATGATTTTTCTAGTCTTTCCCATTTACTTGGGTGACCATACACTGAGAAAAAGGGAAACCCAGACATTTTGAGGATTATTGGATATGGGGTTTAAGTTAAAATTGATACCTGGACACCCAAAACATTGTGGTCCCCTTATTAGATTGAAGCCCGTGGGAGTCAGGTAATGAATGAAGTCCCGCCTCACGTCTTAGCTCCCACTTAATGGAGAATGACCTGGAAGAGGCAGTCAAGAGCAAAGCAAACATTTACTCCATCTGAGTGGGCCACAAGGGGTACTGACAGTTCACTAGAGCAACAAAGTGAGGGGAAATAGAATTTTCATTTTACTTATTTTATTAGTAACTTGAATTTTTATGTTTTCAGAATAAACTATCAATATTTAACCAACCAAACCATCAAGAGTTCCTCACTTGGTGAATTTTCCTAAATAAGGAGAAACAGTTCATCAGGAAGATGAACCACCTTCAGGGAGTTGACACTAACAACCCAAAGGAATGAAGTCCAATGGTAGGCAATGCTTTGCAGAGGTGGCAGAGGATGAGATGGGTCAAGGGGAGAAGACAAGCCCTGATGTAACTCCAGCACATTTTCATACAGCATCGACTCTGGGTCAGACACTGTGCCAGACACTGGGGACGTAGAGATTAATCCAATCTGACTGATGAGATCCTGGAGTTCCCAGGCTGAGGAGGACTTCACCACTGGGTGGAGGTCATCCCTTTGTACCTTTGTCAGAATTGGGGATATTTACTCACCATTGGGAAGTTTGACCTTTGAGTTGTTTTCCCAATAACAGAAAAATCCTCTGATCCACTGCCCACTTTGGTGAGATGAGGCTAGGTCAGGGCCAGCACTCCACACAGCACCTATAGGGCCCTTGGCCAGCTGTGTGTTAACCAGCAGTCAGAGAGGCTACTGACCCACTGCCCAGGCTGGCAGTCTTCTAAGGGAAATCCATAAAGAAAAAAACACATAATTCAGTGTGTGAGGTATTTTCTCCTGGGTTTCTGTAGAGTTCCTGCCACCTTGGAAATGAAGAAGGAGAAATAACTAATAGTAATTGGCTGAAGAGAATCCCATTAGATGGAAAGGAGACTCTTGGAGTCATCTGTTTGTTTTTATTAAGTTTGTATTGTGAATTGAGTGGAAGTTTACAGGGCAGATCATCAGTTTTACATTCAACAAATCATATATCTTGTTTCATTATACTGGTTATAATCCCCTCCATGTACCATCAGTTAACAGTATTTCTCTCTATTGATTTTAGCTCTTTGTTTTTTTTGTTGTTTTTTTTTAAACATTTAGGCATATATAATAATTTACACCACCAAAGGGCACATTCTGCAAGTCTGCCTCCTGGCCGCCAGCTCTCAGTCCCTCTCTTCCCATGAATCTAGAGTCCTCACCCGCTCCCCCTCTCCATGACCCCATCTCTGCCTCCATCTCTGGTGTCTCTGCTTCTCTGGATAAGGTCTTGCATTCCGCTTATGCTCTTCTCTATTAATGATCCCAGGGTCCTCTGTTTCTGGACTGTAAGATTAACTATTCCCCTGTTTGTGTTACACAACTTCTATCTTTACAATTGTGACAGTCACAATTAATCATGATAACAATTATTCACTACTGAATCATAAGAATCTTATCCCAATCTTTTTACCAGACCCATCTAGACAAGATGAAAACTATTCAGTGGGGACTCTATCTTCCCCCACCCACTCTTAAACTAAACTCCGTCTTGAAACCTTTTAAGGCAGTCACTTTGTGCGTTTATCGCCCCCTCATTTTAGGTAGCCAATGTCTAAGTTGCATTGATACTTGATGTGAAGACTTCTTCTCTCTTTGTTGGTATTTTGAACTACTACCTCCATGAGTATAGGTCAAGTTCATCAAATTGTAGCAACTTACCTCACTTCCTTTATCAAAACTTTTTTTGGTTTTTGGAGTCTTCTTTGTTTTGCCCTAATATTGAGCATAGTGTCTGCACACGGTAGGTTCTCAGGTGCAGTTGCTGATTGAAGGTGGCTTGATATCATATGCATTTTGGAAATTTCATTCAGTACCTTTCTGTTATTGTTTTAATCGTGAAGATACTAAATGCTCTGACAACAAATTCTAATAAAGAAGCTTAAAGTAAATTTTCCACCCTCAACCAGTCCCTATTCTTACTACACAGAGGTCATAACTATTCATTAGTTCTTGTTATTTCTTCTAGAAAATTTCCTAGAAAATGTAAACATAGACACACACACTCATGTATAAAAGTATACATATTACAAGAGTGCTTCAAAAAGTTCATAGAAAAATGGAATTAAAGGTGATAAGTATTTTCCATGAACTTTTGGAAGTCCCCTTGTACATACAGTAAGTGCTCAGCTGCTAACTGAAAAGTTGGAGGAAAAAGCTGGAAAATCTTTCTACACTGTCACAGGGGATCATTAGGAGCTGAAAATCAACATAATAGAACCCAGCAACAAGAAACACATATAGTTTGTCATGTTACTTATTGGATCTTTAGTTTGCATTTTTCACTTAACATATACATAAAGATCTTCCATACCTGTTCTATTTAATGACTGTAAAATATGTTGTATTGCACGAGTGTACAGAAAGTGAAAGTATCTATTCACCTTCTCATGGATATGTATGTATATTGTTTGCAGCTTTTTGATATTACAATGCTTTGTTGTTAGATGCCTTTGAGTTGATTCCTACTCAAAGCCACCCTATGTACAACAGAATGAACCACTGCCTGGTACTGTCTGGTTTCTCTAGAGTAGCAAAAGCAGGAAAGCTTATAAATGTTTATATAAAGAGAGCTTTATATCAAGGAAATGGCTCACACAGTTGTAGAGGCGGGCAAGTCCCAAGTCCATGGGTCAGATGTCTGACTGGAGGCTTTTGATTCACGGAGCTGCAGGGCTGATGAACCAAGATTGGCAGATCAGATGGCAGGCAGGCAGGCAGGTTCCTGGGCAGGTAAGAAGGCAAGCTGCTGATGGCTCCCAGGGTTGGCAGGCAGTAGAGCAGGTCACTGGCTCAAGTCCAAAGAACCGGAGGTCAGATGACAAGCCAGATACAGGATCCAGACCCAGTAGGAAAAGCAAAGAAGCTCTGCCCAAGTGTTCAATACATTGGAAGCAGGCCACAACCCCTAGAAACTTCTCTTTAATTGATTGGGTGTTCATAACAGATCTCATCATGCTAAGTCTCTGAAAATCCTGGGCCAGTCAAGTTGACACAAAACCTTAACTATCACATGCACCATCCTCACGATCTTTGTTGTTGTTGTTAGGTGCCAATGAGTCAGCACCAACTCATAGCGACCTTATGCACAGCAGAACAAAACAATGTCCGATCCTGGGCCAACCTCACTACTGTTGCCACACTTGAGTCCGTCGATATATAGAGGAGCAAGATAAAGATGACAACAGATTACTCATTGGAAAGCAATGCAAGTGAAAAGACAGTGGAGCATATCCTTAAGGGATTAAAAGGAGAAAAAGAAAAACCCCTGTCAACCAGAATTCTATACTCAGCAAAATATCTTTCATAAATGAAAGTCTTGGTGTCATCCTTGGCATCTCTCTCCTACCGTTCATTTACTCTACTAGCAAAATCTGTTCAATTTCATCATCAAAGCATACAAAGAACTGTGTCATTTATCACATTTCCATTATTACCAATTGGGTCTGAGCCACCATTGCCTGTCTCCTGAATTATTTCAAAAGTTCCAATCTAGTCTCCTTGCTTCTACCTTTGTCCTACTTCAAACTATTCTCAACATAGCAGCCAGAGTGATTCTTTGAAAATCTAAGTCAGATCATGTTATTTCTCTGCTCATAACCCTCCAGTGGTTCCTAGTACAAGCTAAAGTCCAACTACCAACATAATCTTCTGCCAGGTATTTCTGACTTCCTGTCCTCTCATTTACTCTGCTCCAGCTACCGTGGCCTCCTTGTGTTCTTGTAATTCACTTCACATGCTCCCACCTTTTGCCTGGGATGCTAGCTCCCTAGCAAATGTAGCGTTACCATGAAGCTAATGAAGGTTAAGCCTCCTGTCTCTCAGCATGTCCCTTTCCAAGTCCCTCCTGTACCTTATTTTCTATTGACATTTTAATAAAATATGGTTTTATGCTATTGTTCAGTGCCATTGAGCTGGTTCTGATTCATAGTGACCCAGTATAGGATTTCCAAGGAGTGACTGGTGGGTTTGAACTGACAACCTTGCAGTTAGCAGTCCAGTGCTTATCCTACAGTGACACACCAAAACTAAATATATTTTTACAAGGGACTCAAGACTGAAAATATGTCATGTCCCATAAATCTTGGGTCTACTCCTGTTCCCCAGATATTTGCACTATGTTCAAGTTTGTATCCAGACATCACATTTCGAGTGAGACTGTTTAAGATTGTACCACCATCCTTCCATCTGGCAACTTTCAAGCCTCTTTTCTTTCTTTCTTTTTATCCTTAGCACTTATCACCATCTGAAACACTAATATTTACTTACTTATATTATTCATTTTCTTTATCCCTCACTAGAATTTAAGTTCCATGAAATCATCTTTAAACTAAACAATTCAGCTCAACAAATAATGTTTGCCTTGAGCATTAGACCCTTTTAAAGAATGAGCTAGATGAGATCAAATGACAACACCTCTAAGCATAGAGGAGATGTTGAAGGTGCAGAGAGTCTAAGTTAAAGTTGATGAAATAAAACGCACAGAGATAGTGAGAATGATGATAATGTGACGTAACCATTATCACATGCTCTGAGAAGCAGCTGATGAGCCTGAACTGCTGACCTTTCGGTTCAAATCAACTTTGCAGTCCAGTGCATTAACACACAGTGCCACACCATGGGGTGTATACAAAAGACTTGAGAGACTGAACAAGGGCAAAGAAAGCAATGTTCTAAATACCCTCTAAGGATAGAGGCATTGTCTACTTGAGAGCAAATGGTGGTGGTGGTGTGGGTTTTCAGAAATTTAACATGTTTTACTCATACGATCCAATAGCTTTGATTATATTAACCATGTTATACAACCATCACCTGAATCCATTGTCCAAATTTCCAGAATGATATCTTTTTATATGGTCATTTTATTAAGGGAATAAATATATACAACGGTTTAGTAACCAAATTTGTTCAGCCTTAGGTTTTGGAGGAATCTTCTAAGGTTTTATTTTAATTTATTTAAACACATTAGATTGAATTTCTTACTGTTTCTGGCCAAAACTACATTGTCACAGTCAGATTAACTTCTGTTAGAAGAGGAGGAAGGCAATATGAGCACTCATTGCTGGTAAATTATTTCCCTATAATGTTCAGCGATACACTGCTGTACAATAATATCTAATTAGACCATGCAATCAGCGTTGTTACTGTTGTTGAGTAACACAGTTGCCTTAGGAATCACAGACTGCCTGCTACCTCATGTGTGAAATACCTTCTGCTAGTTTTCAACCTTTGTGCAAGGATGGGCAAACATTGAGCTTAATTCCAGAGCAATTCTGCCCTCCCTGCCACCACAGAACTAGGAGAAAGGTCTGTGCCATGTCTGAGTGGAAAGACAGAGGTGAGCAGCCCTTCCTGTTGGCAGCAGTAATTGGAAGGATACCTGAGGGAGGGGAACCCAGGAGGCAGGAGCTGGCCTGTGAGGGGCGTCTGCTGTCCCTATTTTTGAAATTCTTCCTCCACTGATTACCTGGGAGGCTCTTAGCAGATTTCTTAGAGTTGGAGTGAACAGGGGGTGCAGTACCTACTTCATAGCTGTTCCTTCATTTATTTATTTTAAAAATATCTATAAATGCCTATACCAGGGGGCTTCTTGGTTAAAATATATTTTTAAAAATTTTCATTGCTTCCAGAAACTTTTAAAATCCCCCTCATATGCTCTTGGAACTGCTTAAGATAACCTTCATGTGCTATCCAATTGACTCAGTCCCTTCAAATAAGTCCAGCTCTCTCCTGCAGGTATGCGATGGAACTTGCAATGACTGCCATGGGCATTGGCCTGAGTCTCCAGGATTGTTCCACTCATTCTGCTTCTTCCTGCCATCACTTGCCTGGTTTGGGAACTATGCCCTGCCCAACCCCCACCTGAATTTTAGCTCCCTATCTTAGTTTATCTTAGCTCCTTGGATCTATGAACCTATAGGTTTCCATTTGTTTTTGTTTTTTGACTACCATGTATCCAGTAAGGAACTCTGGTAGCACTATGAGCTAAGCACTGGACTAATAACTACAAAGTCAGCAGATCAAATTCACTAGTCATTTCATAGGAGAAAAAGAAGCCCATGTGCTCTTACAAAAAATTACAGTCTCTGGGAACCACCTACATAGCTGGTGGGACTGTAAAATAGTTTTACCTCTGTGGAAAGTAGTATGGTACTTCCTCATAATGTTGGAAATAGAAATGCTGTATGGCCCAACAATCCCTCTACTTGGTATATATCCACAAGAAATACAATCCAATGTTCATTGCAGCATTATTTACAATAGCAAAAAGATGAAGACAGCCTAAATGTCCATCAAAGGAGAATGGATAAACAAGCTTTGGTATATACACACAATGGAATATTATGCATCATTGAAGGATAATGATGAATCTGTGAAACACCTCATAACTTGGATGAACCTGGAGGACAATAAGCTGAGTGAAATTAGTCAATCACAAAAAGACAAATATTGTAGAAGACCATCATTGTTAAAACTCAAGAAAACATTTCATTCCAAAAGAACTATTCTTTGATCATTACCATGGGTGAGAGGGAGTAATTCACTTGCTAGAAGGTAGACACATGTTAACTCGGGTGATGGGGGAGGGCAATATACAAGAAGAGGGAGGTTGGCAGAAGACTAATGAAGACAGGTGAAGACACAGGGAGGTATGCAAGGGCTAAGGGGAATAGAGGTAAATAGTGATATATACACAACTTTGGAACAACAGTGTTCTGCAGTTAGATACATGTATAGGCTGAATGTGTATGGGAGAAAGAGTGGGATATATCATATAAATATATACATGTGTGTATATATGTATATGTATTGTTGTTGTCAAATGCCATTGAGTCGATTCTGACCATAGCGACCCTGATAGGGTTTCCAAGGATCAGCTGGTGAGCTTGAACCACCGACCTTGCAGTTCAAATGGCTTTGCAGTCTGGTGCATTAACCTACAGTGCCACAATATATGTATATATCCCACAAATATATAGGAGTTTGAAAGAGGATATTTGTACATGTGTTAGCCTTTCCTGCAAACACAGCTAAAAATGTGGTGGAGCAAGCAGCTGGCAAAATGATGAAAACTTCTTAGATGCTATCAAACATCTTAAGGTAATGAGTTACTGGAGCTGGGAGCTCAGGACTATAGTATCAGGGGACACCATGGTCAATTGGCAGAACAAAGACAATGTCTACATCCTGCTTTGGTGAATAGCGTCTGGGATCTTAGCTGTATTTGCAGGAAAGGCAAACAATGTCTATAATCTACTTTGGTGAATAGCATCTGGGATCTTGAAAGCTCATGAATAGCCATCTAGGGTCCAGCTATTGGTTTCTTCATGTTCAGAAGACAGAAGAGTAATGAGAGTTGAAGAAGCTTGGCATCAATTAGTCCAATCTCCATGACTCTGAGGCCAGAAAGACTAGATGGTGCCCAGCTACCATTACCAACTACTCTGAAAGGGATCACATTTGAAGGTCCTGGATAAAGTGGCAAAAAAATATGGAACAAAATTCAAAAGTATTAAAAACAAAACAACAAACAGGCTTATGGGTCAGTACATTCCAGGTAATGCTGCAGGATAATGCACTGGACCATAAGGTTGATTTGAACCACAAGGTCTGCAGTTCAAATTTTCCTGCTGCTCCTTGGAAACCCTATACAGGGTCACTGTGAGTTGGAACTGACATGATGGACTTAACATCAACAACAACTGGCCGGAAAGAGACTGGCCCTCGTTCACCCTGTAGGTATGGAAAGGAACTCACCCTCATGGCTCAGTTTTTAGCCAAGCTGTAGATAGGTAGATAGAGGGGACAACAACACTAGTAAGGTATGTTCAACATGGAATGGTCAATCATTGAAAATCACAAGGACAAAGTTGAGAAAGGATGGACAGCTGAGTGGAATGGAAATAGAAACCACAAGGAGGAAGCAGGACGGGATTGGAATCATTGAGATTTTTAAAAAAGTGTGTGATTTGTTATAGGTAAAACTGGTAATCTTGTCTATAAACCTTCACTCAATTCACACTAAAAAGTTAAAAAAAAACAAAAATTACAGTCTCAGAAACCCTAAGAAGCAGTTCTATTCTATCTCATATAGGCGCACTATGACTCGGCATCCATTTGATGGTAGTAAGTTTGTCTTTTTTGATTTATATATTCAGTACTGGGCCAGAACATATCTGTGACTCTAGTGCCTAGATCAGTGCCTATAACTCTCCATACTTGTTGCTAAGTGTTGTCATGTTAGTTCTGACTCATAGCAACCCATTATAGTGTTTCCAAGGAGTGGCTGGTGGGTTTGAACTGCCAACTTTGTAATTAGCAGTGCTTATCCTGCAATGCCACACCAGGACTCCACTCTCCATAGTAGGTGCTCAATAAACATTTGTAAAGTAAATAAATGAATATTGGAGGAATTAAAACAGTTAAGGCAGCACTCCTACCATGAGAAGTCTTATTTATTTATATATTTATAATTAAGAAAGAAATGTACTAGGAAGTGGGGCTTGATTCTCTGGCTCATGAGTATGGGCTGGACATAGTAACTTGCCTCCAAGAATAGAATATGGAAAGAGAAAAATTGTAACTTTACAGTGTGGAAACCTGACTGCGACCACATAACTAAGGTGATGAAGGCTTACATCATCAGTGATAAGTCAGACCGATCATATGTATCTTTGATATGAGAGGAGGAGAATGACTCTTCATGTCTATGGTATTCTCTGAAAACCGTAACACCACTCTAATCATGAGAGAAACCATCAGACAAACCCAATTGAAGAGCATTCGATAGAATACCTGACAGGCTGTCTTCTAACCATGGCCCTGAAAAACCACAAATGACTGAGAAACTATCACAGACTAGAGGGGTCTAGGAGACATGATTCAGTGTGGTTTCCTAGATTAGAGGCGACCTGGTAGCTCCGAGCCTAAAAGCTTGGATGTTAACTGAAAGGTTGGTGATTTGAACCTACCAGCTGTTCCACAGGAGACAGATGTGGCCAACTTGGTTCCATGAAGATGAACAACTTTGGAAATCTCCTGGGGAAGTTCTATTCTGTCTTATGGGGTCACTATGAGTTAGACTCCATGGCAGTGGGTATTTTTGGTTTATCCTATATTGGATCCTGGAATAGAAAAGAGATTTTAGTGGAAAAACTGGTGAAATCCAGATAAAGCCCGGAGTTCAGTAAACAGTTACTTATTACTTTGACAACTATGCTGTATGTCTATATAAGATGTTAAACCCACCAATTGCAATTGAGTTGCTTCTGAATCATGGGAGGTACAATCAGTTAAGCACTGTGCTACTAACTTAAAGGTTGTCAGTTTGAACCCATTCAGAGATCCCTCAAAAGACAGGCTTGATGATCTGCTTCCAAAATGTCATAATCATGAAACTCCTGTGAAACACAGTTCTACTCTGTAACAGCTGGGGTCTCCATCAGTTGGAATTGACTCAGCTGGAATTGGACATAGGGTGTTAATATAAATGGAAACTGGGTGAAGGGTGTACAGGAATTCTCTGTGCTATCTTTGCAACTTCTCTGTCAATCTAAAATCATGCCAAAATAAACAGTCTAATTAAAACATATAAAGGTAATAAATGCTTTGTTGTTGTTGTTGTTGTTGTTAAGTGCCGTTGAATAAATGCTTAGTGTAGAATATTCCAACAACTAAAAAATAAAGCAAAAAGTAAGCCTCTTGCCCCTTCTGTTGCACAATTCTATACCTCAGAGACAATAATTGTTGAGAGTTTGGTGCCTAATAGTCCAAATATCATGTGTCATGGTTCATTCAAAGTTAGTTTTCATATCTTATACAAACATGTAATTCTCTTAAGTTTTTTCATTTTTAATTAAATCATGGTATGCCTGGTGTTCTCCACCTTGATTTTTTCACATTGCAATATATTCTGGATATCTTTCATTGTTTCTTCATACATTTGATTCAGTCTTTTTAGTGACCGAACAGTATTCCATAGTAGGGTATCATATAAGCTAATGGTTGTTTCGTTGTAAGTGACTGAGTGCCACTGGAACTAGGTTAAGTGAGAAGAGGGAATTGAGCGTAAGGATGAATAGCAACTGTCTCCTGAGCAGGAGTCTGACTGGGTTTGGGCTGGAGGTGGGGGTGTGTGAGGGGTAGGTATTGGTGAACCAGAGCCAGGACAATGGTCTCCATTTTCTCTTTGCAGATCTTTGCATCTCAGCTGCACGTTGCCTTTCACACACCCTGAAGCTCAGCCAGCTATGGTTGTGGAATTCATGTGGTTAAAAATGTGGCTTGTGAAGGACCTTCCAAACTACCTCATGAGTTAAATACTTTTCATCTTTGAACTGGTTCCCCTCAGACTTCAGGGAAGGACTCTGATTGGCCAGCTGTGGATCAAGTGAAAAGCAGCCAGAAGAGCAACAAGAGTGGGAAGACAGCATTAGGAGATTTTCCTGTGCTACAAAGCACATTGCATCAACTACCTATGTGCCTACATCCTTGGGAAAGTATTTGAGTATTTTTGTAGGCTTGAGTCCTAGAATGGAAATGCTGAGTCATTGGGTATCCTACATCTTGCCAATATTCAGAAACTATTACACTTTCACTCCTACCAGTAGTAGTACAAGGGTGCTGTATCCTCATTCTGCTCCTATCCTTTTAATCCTTACTAACCCAACTAACAAAAATTAAAAGCTGAGTCAAAAATGATCCACACTCTGGCTGTAGAATTTATTGTAATCAACTTTTAGAAAAGACAATTTTGACACAATCTCCTTGTTTTTCAGTACATTTTATCCATCTGTCAACAAGCTTTCATAGCCCTTATTTTAAAAATGTTTTAGGCTGAGCTTCGAGCCATGAATGCACCACTGTCTTCACTTCTTCATCAGAGGTGAATCTTCGTCCTTGAAGGACTGCTTTCAGGGACCAAAGAGGTGCAAGATCAGAACTATGGAGAGGATGCTTTAACAGCTCAAAATGAAGATTTTGCATAATGTCAACAGTGTGGGCAAAGGTGTGCTGATATGCACTGTCATGCAAGATCACAATGTCCATGGATAGCAGTCCTTTGTGTTTAATCTGAAGTTTAACTGTTCAGCTCTTTAGTAAGCATCTCACTGTAATGAGCACTATTGATTGTTGAACCTTTATCCTGATAGTGTTCCAATACTGGCTCTTGAGAATCTCAGGAAACTGTTTAAGCATCAATTTTCCAGCTGATGGTTGACTTTTGAACTTTTTCTTGGCCAGTGATTGAGAATGTTTCCATTCCATATTCTGCTGTTTACTCTCAAGCTTGTACTGACTCATCACCAGTAATGATTTTTTAAAAGAAACTTTCACCTTCCTTTCAGTATCGGTCCAAATTTTGTTTGCAGATGTTCAAATGCTCCTGTTTATCCTCTTGCGTGAGTTGTTTCAGCACCATCACACACAAACTCTTTGGAACCCAAGTCTGTTGTGGGTAATTTCATAGGCACAGCCATGGCTGATTTGCAAATGATTTGTCACTTAATCCACTGCCACTCATCCATTGGACAGAATCATTTCATGTGCATCATCAATGTTGTCATCAGGTGGATAATTTTTTACTCACCTTCGTATATTTATTTCTTATTTGCATTTCTTTAGTTATGATTCATCAACCTTACTTGAACATACTTACATTGTTGGCCATTCTTTTGGTGATTTATCTGCCATCTGTGTATTTTTTTTCCCCTGCGTGTATTTTTACAGAGAAACAGTTAAATTGTTTATCTTTTTAAAATTTATATGTTGAAAACTTTATATATTGTGGATTCTTACTGTTATATGTAGCGTAGTGGTTACGAATCGGGCTGCGAACCTTAAGGTCAGCGGTTCGAAACTACCAGCCGCTCCGCGGGAGAAAGATGAGGCTTTCTACTCCCGTAAAGATTTACACCCTCGGAAACCCTGTACAGGGTCGCTATGGGTCGGACCCGACTCGATGGCACTTAACAACAACAACAACAACTGTTATATAGGGAGCATGGTGGCTCTGTGGGATAAGCACTGGATTTAGAACCACAAGATAGGCAGTTTGATCCCACCAGCTGCTCTAGGCAAGAAAGATGAAATTTTCTGCTCTGGCAAAGATTTCCAGCCTCAGAAACCCAATACAGAGTTGCTATGAGTCGGAAGTGACCTGACAGTACTTACAACTCCAACAACATCTGTTATGTAACGAACCCTGGTGGCACCATGATTACGCACTCAGAAGCTAACCAAAAAGTAGGTGGTTCAAACCCCCCAGCTGCTCTGTGGGAGAAAGATTGGGCAGTCAGCTCTATAAGACTATAATTGCCTCGGAAACGCTATGGGCCTGCTCTACTCTGCTCTGTAGTGTCCCTATGAGTCAGAATAGACTCAACAGTAGTGGGTTTGGTTTTGGATTTTATTTATTATGTATCTTTGTCTTAGATATTCAGTGCTGTTATAATAGAAATACCACAAGTGGATGGCTTTAATGAACAGAAATCTATTTTCTCACAGTTGAAGATGCTAGAAGTCTAAATTCAGGGCATTGGTCCTAAAGGAAGGTCTTTTTTCTTATCTCCTTTTAACATCTGTAGGCCTAGCATTTGTTGGAGATGTCCATTCATCTTGGCTTTAGTCCTTCTCCGAATCTAGAAGCTTCCCAGTTCAGGGACCCCAAGTCCACAGTGTACGGACACACTACACTCCTGGTTCTTCTTTCTTGGTAATGTTGTTGTTAAGTGTCTTCAAGTTGGTTCCAACTCATAGAGACCCTGCATAGGGTTTCCAAAGAGCGATCCAGCTCTTTATCCACAGCGCCACACAAGGACTCTTTCTTGGTAGTAGAGGATCCTGCCCTTTCTGTTACTTTCTCTCCTTTTCTCTCTTGTAAGGTAAAAGGTGTTGCAGGCCACACCCCTGGAAAACTCCCTTACATCAGATCAGGGTTGTGATGTGATTAGGGGTATTGCAGCCCACCCTTAATCCTATCATTAATTTATTGTACCAGATTCACATTGTGTGGGGACATCACATAACTGCCACATTATATAATTGCCAGACCACTGAGAATCATGGTCCAGCCAAGCTGACACCTATCTGGGGATGTCGGGGGCTAGGGAACTCAGTTCAAGCAATGACATCTCTTTTCCCCTTTTGCCCGTTGGTTCTTTGGTGATCTTTATATGCCATGGTACCTATCCTCTCCATCTCTGCTTACTTGCTTAATCTACTCTTCTATTGTTGTTGTTGTTAAGTGTTGTCCAGTTGGTCCCGACTGTGTGTAAGGTTTCTGAGGAGCAGCTGGTAAGTTTGAACCACTGACCTTGCAGTTAGTCGTCCAGTCATTGCTTACTCTACAGCACCACACCAGGACTTTTCTACTAGAGTAAGTAAAAAAAAAATATATTGTTACTAGGGTTCCAGTTCATACATACGTAGGTTTGTTCTAAACAAAATGCGTTTAAACACATCTGTGATCAGTGGGTGGCTGCAGACCAAGGTTCTCAGCAATACATTCATCTTAGTTGCCTTAGGGTGCCTTCAGGAACAAGGTCCAATCAAAACAGTAGCTTCAGGGGCATCTACTGGCCCAGTTCAATTCAAGGCAGAGAAGAAGGCCCAGAAGGCATGGCAACTGTTTTTTGGGGATTCCAAAGGGGTAACTTTGATAGATTTGTTCAAAGGAAACAAGACTATCACAGGGGCTTACTGGGAAGAAATTTTAAGAAAAGTGAAAGCTACGTTGGTGAGTAAAAGGCCCAGAAAGATGAGCTGAGGAATTTTTTTTTTTTTTTTTTTCCCCATCTTGGCAATATGACTGTTAATTCTTCCAGGGTAGTAAGGACTGTTCTATGAGAAATTCACTGATAAATCTTACCATATCCACCCCCAGCCCTGATCTTGCCCCTTCAGAATTCTTTTTGTTCCCCAAACTCAAAAGAACATTTCAAAGGAACATGATTTGAGTCCCTCAGGGATGCCAAAACTGCCATTTAGATGTGGTGCCAATAAAAGAATGCAGAATTCTTCGGGGAAGAAGTAAAGAGATGGCGACACTACTGTGGTGGGTAGATTTAAGTCAGAGGCAGAAAAAGGTCCCCCACATCACTGTTTTTTACTTATACTCCCTCCCCTTTCTTTCCTTCTTGAATTAGGAACCTGGTCAGAAGCTAAGAATACAGGTAAACATTTGTAACATGACTCTGTGTAAGGCCAGTTCCTTGACACCAGCAAAGACAGAGTAGGTCGGAGTGTCCTGGCACCATCCCAGCTTCTGAAAGCATTACCAACTGAAGTTTAAACAATCGAAGTGCCCTCCACAGTTGAAAACAATCCTCAAGAAGACATAATATCTATCATCTCAGCAGTGTTATTTGTACTTACACCCTGGCCTTGTGACAAGTTTCCATACTTTTGATAAATAATCATTTGTCCCTGCTCATCCCCTGAATCCTTCCTGATGCCCTATAAAATCCCCCTAACTCCCCTCCTATGGGAAAGAGTTGCTGGCAGAGATCCTGGTCTTCTTGAATTTTTGAAATTAGCCATAAAGCTGATTCTATCTGCTCCAAAGGGATTGTAGGGGTAAGCACTGGACTGCAAGTCACAAGGTCATTGGTTTGAGCTCCTCAGGAGAAAGATGAGGCTTTCTGCTGCTGCAAAGATTTATAGCCTGGGAAACCCTGTTCAGGGTTGTGATGAGTTGGAACCAACTCAATGGCACTTAACAACAAGCAATCTCCTCCAAAAGGCTGGTCTTGGAGTCTTGGTCTCACACCTGTAGCAGAATTGTACAGATCTACATGAAGCCTGGTAGTGTAGTGGTTACGAATTGGGCGGCTAACCTCAAGGTTGGCAGTTTGAAACTGCCAGCTGTTCTGAGGGAGAAAAATGAGGCTTTCTGTTCCTGTAAAGATTTATAGCTTCAGAAACCCTATGCAGGGTCGCTATGAGTCAGAACCGACACCACGGCACATAACAACAACAACAACACATGAAGAGTATGTCGAGAAACAATAACTTCACATTTTGTTATTTTTGTTTAATGCATTTCTATGATTTTGTAGCAATACTTTTTGATTTATCTTTATATATCTCAAAAGAGATTGTCATAAAAGACAACCAATACTAACACTCTCTAATTAACACAACAAAAGAAACCCAATCCTAAATGAGATTATAACCACTATGGGAGGAAGAAATATAGCCAGAGTGCTCGTTGGAAGCCAGATGGGCAGTCTTCATCTCTCATGCTTCAGACACATTGTCAGGATGGACCACTCACTGCAGGACATCATGTTTGGTAAAGTGGAGGGTCGGAGAAAAAGAGGAAGACCTCCAACGTGATGGATTGGCATCAGAGGGCTCAAATGTAACAATGATTGTGAGGTTGACCCAGGATCGGGCAGCATTTGTTCTGTTGTGCATAGGGTCATTCTGACTTGATGGCACCTAACAACAGTGACAACATGGGAGGTAGGATTTACAACACATGTTTTGGGGGATCCAATTCAATCCATAACAGTAACAGTGCTGCAAATGCTTTCTTTCAGCAATCATTTGAATGATGATTCTTCTTGTACAAAAGTTTACAATAGGATCAGCATGGGACTGCGAACCACAGGTTGAAAGTTCAAACCCACCAGCTGCTCCTCAGAAACCCTATCCCAGGTCTCTATAAGTAGGAACTGATTCGACGGCACTTAACAACAACAACAACAAATGGCCTAGTTCTGGTGTATGGACTCCTGGTGTGGCACTGCAGGACCAGCCCTGGACTGCAAACCACAAGGTCAGCAGTTAAAACCTATCAGCCGCTCCTTGAAAACCCTATACAGGGTCTCTATGAGTCCGAACAGACTCTACATCACTTAACAATAACAACCGTCCTGGTGTGACACTGTAGGATAAGCACTGGACTGCTAACCACAAGGGTGGCAGTTCAAACTCACTAGTCACTCCTTGAAAACCGTATATAGGGTTGCTGTGAGTTGGAACTGACTTGACAACATTTAACAACAACAAAAGTAGCATAGTGAGTTAATCAGTGTAATACTAACCAATGGCTGTTGTCTGAATCCACCAGGTGCTCTGAGGGAGAAAGATGTGGCAGCCAGCTTCCATAAAGATTGCAGCTTTGGAAACCCTATGAAACAGTTCTACTCGTCCTATAGGTGGGTCACTGATTCAGAATCAATTCTACATCAATGGGCTTATTTTGGCTTATGATACATAAACAGACAACTATTTACCCTAGAATAATTCATCTTTCTTTTTTTTTCTGATTAGAAATATTACTCCTATTATATATTAAATTTCCATTTGTTTATGGTTGTTTCTGGATTGTCTTTCCCCCCATTGGTCTGCTTTTTTTCTATTCATACACCAGAATCATATGTTTTTCCAAAGTCATACTTTTCAACTGTATATATACTTTGAGTTTATGAGGCAGTTTTTAAACGACCCTGCTTAATTGTGCATAGTTACTTCTTCATGATCAACTGATCAAGTTCCTCCCCCCACACCCTAAGTTATACCCTAAATTATAGGTAAATATGGGAGAAATTCATCTTTTTATTATGTTGACTTCCCATCTTGAAATATGTTAAGTGCCGTTGAGTTGGCTCTGACCCATAGCAACCCTGTATAGGATTTCTGAGGTGTGGCTAGTGAGCTTGAGCCACATGAATGATTGGTGAGCTTGAATCACTGAACCACAGTTCAAACGACCTTGCAGTCCAGCGCATTAATGCAATGCCACACCAAGACTCCAGAAATATGATATCTCCTCATTATTGAGACCATCTATCAGTTAAAACCTATGAGTTTCTTTTAGAAAAACTGTATTTATAGGTGGTGCTGTACTACAAGCACTAGACCCTAAGGTCGGTTTAAACACCAAAGTTGGCAGTTCAAACTCACCACCCACTCCTCAGAAACCCTATACAGGGTCGCTATGAGTTGGAACCAACTCAACAGCATTTAACAACAACAACATTGTGATTATTATTATTTTTTTTACCATTTTATTTTCTGAATGTGAAAGTTTAAAATTTTTCCCTATACCTGTCTTATATTCAACCAACTTACTAAAATCCATTATTCTTCTACTAGTTGTGGTGTTAATGTCCCTAGACATTAGACATAGGTTAGTAATTATATTGCCGTAATTATACTGCCGGTAGTAATAAGGGTTATGCCTCTTCCTTTCATCAGTACTTCATTTCTCTTTCTTGCCTTATGGCCTTACCATTGCTGTGTCTGCATGCACTGTCTCTCTTTTGCTCCCTTTCTTGATATGATTCTGGAGATTTAAATAAAAAGTGCACATTAAAAAGCCCACACAGAAAAAACTCTACTGTGGTACGTACACATAAGAAAAATGCACACAGGGACAATTTAACCTTAACTAGTATATGGCTTTATTCTGTGTGGTCTTTTAGCATGTGCTAAACAGGGCTCTGGGATACAGGGATCTAGGTATA
>NW_006408648.1:9252802-9279843 GCF_000296735.1 Chrysochloris asiatica | reverse complement strand
AATGTAATGAAACAAGGTATATGATTTGTTGAATGTAAAACTGATGATATGCCCTGTAAACTTTCACTCAATCCATGATAAAAACCTTAAAAAAAAAAAAAATCCAAATTAGGGAACAGTTTACAAAGCACTTCCCCACCCCCATCTCATCAAATAAGACATCATCATACCCTCCCCAAAAAAGGCAGGGTATGGTTTTAAATTATAGAAACTAAGGAGATATGATATCTAAACACGTTATGATCCATGAAATCTTGATTCAAGGGGGAAAACTACAAAAAGCATTGGAAAATTGGAGGAAATTGAGTATGGATTAATTAGAAAATGTTATTGTTATAATGGAGTTCTTGTGTGGCGCTGTGGGTTAATGCAATGGACTGCAAAGTCATTTGAACTGCAAGGTTGGCAGTTCAGGCTCACCAGCTGCTCCTTGGAAACCCTATACAGGGTCACTATGGGTTGGAACTGACTTAACAGCACTTAACAACAAGAATAACAACAAAAATATCCTACTCATCTTTTCCATTCTAGATTCAAGTTGGTCACCTCCTTCATGAAGCCTACTCTCTGGCACCAACTTGAAGAAATAATTCCCTTTTCCATCTTCCTGGAGCCCCATGATTGCTTCTGTGTTACATCACCTGGCCCACGCTGCCCTGGAACAGAGTAAGCTGCAAACATGTGTGTCTGCCATCCTCCATGGGCTGCAAAACACAGAGAGTTCAGGGGGGTGGAAAGTCTTGTCACATTTCTGCTTGAACCTGGCCTAACCTTTTGCCTCTGACCTATGTTCCAGGTCCCTGGGTAAGAGCCCCTTCTGCTCCTATTGGATCCTACTCTCCCAGAGAGAAAGATGGAAGAGGCCAATTCTATCAGTGTTGTTATCAGGGTCCAGTCCAGGAAGCAGGCCACTATGAATGGGATAAAGAATTTCTTTTAAGAATATGACTTCACATGTTTCAGAGAGGGTCAGGGAAAGGGAAACACAAGAGAGAATGGGAGGATCAGAGAAGGTATGACTCCCCGGCAGTCTCAAAAGCCAAGCCGCTGAAATGGGTCTGCAAAGGGAAGGCTTGTGGAGAAATTTTTGAGAATCAATTGCTTCTGTGCTGCTATTGTCTCTGTGGGTCCATGCTAAGTTACTGGTGGTGGGCCTCAGGCTTACTGTTGGTCAACAGGCTCAGTGGTTGGAAAGAAGAGCTGGATGTGGCATGCAGGAAAGCAAGGACAAGCTGGGTCCCACCAGCATTTGGGCCTGTCATGCCTATTTAATCATGACAATCTTCAGAGAATAATGACTTCCACCTTCCAACTCTTGCTGGAAGACTTTCCTTTGGCCAACTTTAACTGGATACATTGAACTCCATTCCCTTGAGACCTTCCTAACTTAATACCCCACCCCTTTGCCCTACTCCTTCCCACTCCAATTCCCACAAGATAATGAAATCTCAGTCCCCTCAGGTCTTTCTATATTCTAGGTGGTTACTGGTTGACAATTCTTTTCTCCTGCATTAACTTTGGCTGGCTCCTCTGTGGAGAAAGTGGACTTCTAGTTCTGGAAAACTGATCAATGGCTTTCAATCATTACTTCGCTTATTTAATCCACCACACCTAATACAGGTGCAGCACAGGCTACCCAGATGAGTGGGGCAGGAGCTCTGTCTTCTCTGCTGGGGAGACAAGTCAGTCAAGATTGGGAGGAAAGACACCACCAATTACCTGAGTTCACTAGTTAGTTGTTCAAATAGCTGCCAAAGCCATTGCCATCCAATTGGTTCTGACTCATAGTGATCCTATGTTGGATTTCTGAGACTGTCAGTCTTTCCAGGAGCAGAAAACCTCCTCTTTTTTCCAAGGAGGAGCCAGTAGATTCAAACTGCTGACCTTGTGGTTAGCATCCAACCGCATTAAGCACTATACTATCAGAATTCCTTACTTTTTGACTTCCTGTTGTTGTTAGTGCTGTCGAATCAGTTCCAATTCATAGCAAACCTATACAGGGTTTCCAGTGAGTGGATTTGAACTGCTGACCTTGAGGTTAGCAGTTCAATGCTTATCCTACAGGGCCACACTTCTTGTTGTTAAGTGTCATAGTATTGGTTCCAACTCACAAGGCCACGCTAGAAAGTATTCATTCAAACTGCTTTGTGTCAACCACCAGGTAAACTCTATGGAGTTTAAGGAAAACTTTGAGTAACCCAAAGGGAAGTAAAAAGTTAGGTGGAATTTTACGACGAAAAAGGCTTTAAAGCCTACTGCACTTGCTTCAACAAATGACCTACCTTGTAACATTCAAGGGTTCAGCCAAACCTTCTTATAGGTAACCCTTGACCACCTTGAAATCTCTCTCAGGTCCTGATTCTGGATGATGTCCAGAGCACTCTGGATATTTCTCATTCTGTTCAAGCCAATTCCCATGCTCATTCATGCCCATGCATACCTGGCAGAAGGAGCTCAATACGGAGTTAGCTGGAGCTGCCCTTTGGCATAATTTTTAAAATGTGCCCCAGGCAATGACAACCAGCCTTGACATCTCTGTTTGTTAGAGAGTCAAACTCACAGACATTTTAAGCTTAAAATAAACAGTTACAAAACTGAACTTTGCTCTTCAATGACAAACACCAAAACATCCAAGGACCCTAATATCATATTTTATCCTTGGTTAGTTTGTTTCCCTTATCACATGAGAATAAAAATTTCCCTTCCCAGATAAAGGCAAGCATTAAAATAGAACACAAAAACCTGAAGAGGTTTCCATGAGTGTTTCTAACACCCAGTTAACTGAGCATCAGGAGGGTTTCTGGTGTATCTGACTTGTATTTGCCTGAGAGGCTCCTGTGGACCGAAGGCACTGAGGAAGCCTTGTTACACCATCTAAGGTGAGACAAGGCTGAACAAGAGGGCTCACAACAGAAGGAAACACTTTTAACCTGGTGAGAAGAGGATACTGGGAGCAGTGACTAAACCTTTGGAAACAAGTGCTAGCAACTCAAAAACAGAGACAGCAGCTTTGCAATTCAATTTCCTTTTTGAAATAGCAGGCTTTGTCCCTAATAGCAATAAATTGAAGATCAAACTAATATTCATTGGACAAAATGGGGGGAAATTAACAGAAATAAGTATATGGGTTTATATTCTGTAAAAGAGAGTTTATAGCAACATGTTAAATATGATTTGAAAAATTGAATTTGAGGTTTCAAACATTAAATCGGATTTGGTTTTAGGTGCTGTCAAGTCAACTTTTGATTCATACTAACCACAGTAGAATTGCCCCATAGGTTTTTCTTAGCTGTAATTTTTATGGGAGCAGACCACCCAGTCTTTCTCCTGTGAAGTTATACATGGATTTGAACTGGCAACCTTTGAGTTAGTAGTCCAGGGCTTACTTATTGCGTCAACCCAAACCAAACCAAGCCAAGCCCACTGCCATTAAGTCAATTGCAACCCACACTGCTGCTGTGTGCCGTTGAGTCAGCTCCAACTCTTAGCCATTAACAGGGTGTCTGAGGCTAGAAATCTTTACAAGAGCAGAAAGCCTCATCTTTCTCCCATGGAGTGGTTGATGGGTTCAAACGCTGACCTTGAGGTTAGCAGCCCAATGCATAACCCACTATGCTATTGTTGTTGTTGTTGTTAAGTGCTGTCAAGTCGGTTCCAAACACAGCAACACTGTATAGGGTTTCCAAGGAGCAGCTGGTGGGTTTGAACTGTTGACCCGTATTTTTTACTTTCAAAGTTTATATGGTCAGTTAACATCTACAATTTTCTGTCCTAATTGAAGGCATTTGCATTATATCCAAGTACTTATCCCTGAGGGCAGAGATGAACAAGGACATTTCCAAGGAACTGCTGGTGAGCTTGAACCACCGACCTTACAGTTCAAACCAACTTTGCAGTTCAGCACATTAATCCACAGGGCCACACTAGGACTCCGTATAGCTATAAATCCAACTGAATTCAAACAAACAGAAGATCTGTAAGAGGACTTGCGATTGTTGTTGTAGTTGTAAGTGCCATTGAGTTGATTCCGACTCATAGTGACCCTGAATAGAGCTTTCTAGGAGCGGCTGGTGAGTTTGAACTGCTGACCTTTTGGTTCAAACCAACCTTCCAGTTGAGTGCTTATCCTACAGCACCACACTAGCACTCCTGGTGTGTAGATTTTTTTTTTTTTTTGCTGTTCCGACTCATTGTGACCCTGCACACAGTTTCCAAGACTGCAAATCTTTACGGGAGCAGAAAGTCTCATCTTTTTTCTGTGGAACAGCTGGTAGTTTTGAACTGCCGACCTTGAGGTTCGCAGCCCGATTTGTAACCACTACACTACCAGAGCTCCTTAGGGCAGCATTTAACCTGCACCGGGGCATTTAGTACTTAACCCTGAGGGCAGAGACGAGCAGGGACTTTGAGAGATGGAGTTCAGCAGGCCAGAGGCTGTGTCTAGGAAGATGAGGAGATGATGATCGGCCTGAACTGGAACTCTGGAAGAGTGCAAGCTAGGAGGCAATTAGGTGCTGGAGCAAAGACTGCAGCAAACATTGTGGTGCTTCATTCTGCCTGAGAATCTCTCAGGGTTCTTCTAAAAAGCCAATACTGAGCTGCTGCTAGAATGTACAGTGTACTTGTATGCCCCTCTTTTAGAAACATTAGCTTGTGCACACGTCTCATTTCCTCCTAAACCCAGGTTGATCATTTCTTTCCTAAATCCAGCACTCTCTGGGTATTCAAATGAGATAAAATGTGCTAGATACTAAAGGCTCTGGTCTGAGACCTTGTATCTGGACCCCATGTGGTAGGCATATTTTGGTCCCTACTATGTTGAAATGACCTGGTTTCCACACAGTTTTTGCTTCATGTGTTTAACCCAAATCCACCTGTGTTAGTTTCTCAAGTTCCAAAGCTAGCAGTTGGACTTATAAATGGGGGGAAAGGTTTAAGATGGGACTGAGAATGACTTTGTTGAATTTTCTCCTGGTTCCAGTCCTTCCACTAGTTGTTTTTTCTAGGAGTCTCTGATAATTTCTGACTATCCCTGAAATAGAGGGAAGAGTAACCCTCAAATGGAATCCTGGTGTGGTGCTATAGGATAAGCACTGGACTGCTAACCACAAGGTCAGTGGTTCAAACCCACCAGCCTCTCTTCAGAAACCCTATAAAGGGTCGCTATGAGTCACAACCAACTTAAAGGCACTTAACAACAACCATCGAATGAATCAAACTAACTCCTTGTCAGTAAGGCTGAGAAGCATCTGGCTAGGGAATGGGGCCTAAAAGGTGAGCTGAGATGCCTATTTTGGGTTAGCCATTGGCTTAGCGGAGTTCCCCCAGTGAGGAGCACCTAAGTAAGGACTTATGTACAGGTATGCCCATTTTATTTGGGGACTTAATCCCAATAAGATGAGTGGAGGACTGGGAAGACTCAAATCGGGAAGCTATTTGAAAAAGGCAATCCAAGTGTGCATTATTAAGTTGATAGAGGTGATCAGTGTCATGGTTTGAATTGTGTCCCTCCAAAATAAATGTCAGTGGTTTGAAAGTTATGTAATGATGCAATAATCTCTCATGATGTGATCCAATGTGTTCAGTCAATCAGTTGTAAGGGGATTAAGGTGAGATGCAACAGGTTACTCAGGTCAGAGCATTGATCTGATATAAGAGGAGTTTCCCTGGGTGTGGCTTATATCAAGCTGAGGATGGACCTCAGTACCACAGAGGATGAAGAGCCAGAAGCAGGGTGTATCCTTGGGATCCAGGGTCCCTGCTCTGGGAACCTGCTAGACCTTGAAGATTGAGACTTTCCCCCATTGCTGGCAGATAGAAAATATTCCCCTGGAGGTGACACCCTGTGGTGCTGTGGGTTAATGTGCCAGACTGCAAAGCCATTTGAACTGCAAGGTTAGCAGTTCAAGCTCACCAGTTGCTCCTTGGAAACCCTATATAAGGTCGCTATGGGTTGGATCCAACTCTATGGCTCTTAACAACAACAACAATCTGTGAGAGAATACATTTCTGCTTGTTAAAACCATCCACTTGTGGTATTTTTGTTATAGCAACACTAGATAACTAAGACTATCATAGTCAACCGAGGCTCTGTCATCTTAGGAACTGTATAGAATACACCTCAGAATTGTCCATCAGAAGAATGGAAGAGTGGAATATTTCTCCACCAGCTCCTGTCTGCCATTGGTCAAAGATAGCCCCATGAAATACAAAGTCCTTTACACTTCCTGGTCTGTGCATGTGCCAGAATGGGCAGTGAGTTCCTGCTGGGGTCTTATGCTGCAGGGTCAGAAGAAAGAAACGGGTGCAGCTGATGCAAGGTGCTTGTAGGTTACATCTGTGAGCAACTGGCCACCACAGCAAAGCAGGAGTAAAAAGATGGGCAAGGAATATGTGAGACCAGTCACAAGAGGTGTCTGATATAATCTCACATAGATCAAACGTCTTCTCTGTGTCTTCCATAATAGAATTGTTTTCATTTCATTCTCAATCCAAAGTCAGGAACCAGTTAAGTGGAAAGATAATTTTTTCCTTTATTGTTTACTTTGACAGCAATGAATAACCCTCTAAGTGTAGCTTGGTGACTCAGCATAGTGACTTATTGTCATGGGGGTGGCATGATGTACCAAGTGACTTCTGAAAGGCATTACTTCAGGAAGTGCTGTGGGCTTGTGTGTGACTGTGAAATGAAGAGATCCAAACGTACATCCTCCCTTGATTCTTCTAGTCTTCACAGACATTGAAGCTTGACTACAGAAGAAAGACCTAGTCTCATTCTCTATAAGCTCCTGGAAGAAGCTAATAGAATTTTTTTTTTCAAGTGCTGCCAGGTCAGCACTCGCCTCTTGCTTTCTTTTAATTTGCCTTAAGCATAGCTCTGTCACTAATTCGCTGGTTATTTTCCTTCTCTCCTTAGTCTATTTCTCATCCTGAAACTGAATATTCAAGTATTTATTTTAAAGACCCTTCTGAGAAATCCTCAAAAATAAGTTTTCATTTTGTGAGAAATTCTCAAGGTGGTCCATCTTCAGTAATAAAAGGCTCATGAGATTGCTAGGCCAGCCAGACATAGATTTTTACTTTGCACCCAGGGATATGCAAGCAGGATGAATTGGGGGAAAGGAGGAAAGAAATCTAGGACTAGGAACTTTAAATGAGAATACAGTCATTAAGACCATGGGAGAGTCATTTTGGCTTGGGGGGGTGTGTGTGCTGTAGAATTATAAATGGGGCGCTGGAATTGGAGGAGGGGCTTTTGCGAGACAGGGGACTAAAACTGTTGGCGAGTGGCCATACCATGTCTGCCCTTGTATACTGGGTTGGGCGCCCGATTTTGTAAAAATCAAATAAAGAAAACCTCTCTCTCACTGAAATGAGTACAGCTTGGATGACTTGAGCGTTTGTCGGTATCCACACATTTCTCACAATTTTCTCAATAAAATAAAATAAATTAAAAAAGGCTAACTCCAGGGAACTCTAATGACAGCAGACACTCAGGACTAGGAAGGAAGCAAGCCTCCTCACTTCCTGGAGCAGCACTTTCTTCTCCTCTGCAGCAGCCTCCGGGGTTAAGACCTGGTCCTGCGCTTGTTGACGGGAATGGCGGTAGAGATTTGAGCCCGGGTTAGAACTGAGACAGACGGGAAGGGAGGACGGTTAATTCTGAGTTTGGGTGTTTTGGGCTTCAAGGCACCCTCCGCCCGTAGAGGGCCAAGCCCCTTGTTCCAGGGCCAAGGAGGACGCACTGGAGCACTCTCCGCCCCAGCGACAACCGCCACCCGGCTCCGCCCAGCACAGCCCGCACGCGCGCACCCAAAGTGTATTGGCGCATCTCCTGAGCACAGGCCCGCGGCCGTGAGCTAGGAAGTTGGTAGAGGGGCTTCAGAAGAGCGCCCCCACTCGGTCTCCAAGCCAGGAACAGCGGCGGGAGAGACGAGAGCATCAGCGGAGCGGTCCACAGCCGCAGCCCCAGGCCTCTTTAGTTTGGGTAAGAGGAGGGGACGCAGCTCTGTAGTACAGTAAGGACGTGCAGGCGTTTCTACTTGGTTTGGGGTGTCTCGGCACGTACCCTTAGCCGGGTCGTGGGTGGGGAAGGGGCATTTCGCCCTTAGGCTGGCCCTACGGCGACAGCAGAACGAGTGGGAATATAGGTGCCGCTTCGCCCAGACCCGTCCCAATTCCAGGCCTTACTCAGCCGCCGCCCTCCCAGCCCCTCTGTCTGCGTCCCGGCATTTCCTACTCAAAATAATGTGCTCGGTAGGAGGAGGCCCCGGTAGAATTCGTGGCTCCGCGGCTCTTAGGTGAACTTCTCAACACTCATCCTTTCACGCAGCCGTATTTTACAAAAGGGGACTTAAGTCCCGAGGAGGGAAGAAACCGACCCAAGGTCACATCGTAGTCAGAGACCATGCCAGGATTAAAGCTTGTCGTCCAGTCTTCCAGCCTTGGGCTCTAGGCACTGCTTTCAGTCGGACCGCATCACCCCACTCGGCCAGTCCACCCTTCCTCCCCGAGACAGTCGAACTTGGGGCTTTGAGGCATACACCTTCCCAGCCCGCTTAACTCGCGGGGAGGATACTGGACAGAGGTCACGCCGCGGGTCCAGCTGCCGGCGTAGAAGCCGAGCCGGCGGCTGATAAGAAAACCAGACGGGCCGGGGACAGTGGAGGACTGAGCAAGGAAAAAATGCCGCGGGGGCAGACTGAGAATACTGACTTGGTGGAGCCGAAAAACTGGGAGCCACCGCCGCGCACTACGGCTTTGTCTGGGCGGCACCTCCTCAGCCAATGGGAGTGTGAGCTGGGCCGAGCCCCTTCGGCTACTCGCCCTCTTGCCCGCAGGATAGTACTGCGGCCCTGCGATAGGCTGAGCTGCCGACGGCGCGGGGTCAGGCGAGGCGCGGAGCAAGACGGCGCCTGCGCGTCTCGGTCGTCTTCGGACATAGTCTGTGAGTTGGGGCTTGTTTGAGACGGCGGCATCCGGGGAACAGTGGAGGGGCGGCTCCTCTGTGCACCTCCCGGGAGCATTGGGCTCGCGCCGTTCTCGGGTCTGTGCTGTGCGGCGGGAGGGTTTGGCTGTTACCGCAGCGTTGAGCTCTACGCGTTTTCTCGTAGCCTAGCAGCTAAGGTCTGCCCTTAGTCATCTGATGCAGAGTCACGATCTGACCCTCCCCTTAATACTTCGAGGGGTTACCGAGGCACATATTTCACACACAGGGACGCCCGCTGCCAAGATCCCTTATGACACAAGTGCCTTTCTACCGGGACGTTGGAGTCCTGCACTGCACAGGACACATATTCCTGTCGGGGGATGGAATGTGTGTAGCTTTTATATTTCCTCAATACACATTTATAAAACGTCTGCTTCCTGTCAGGCACCAGAGTAGATAATTTGGAAGAGCCAGCAGTGAATGATTGAACTTGTAGCTCTTGTCTTTGTGGCAATCACAGCCCAAATGGCTGTGACTAGTCAGAAATAGTGGTTACGAATCGGGCTGCGAACCTCAGGGTCAGCAGTTCGAAACTACCAGCTGTTCCGCGGGAGAAAGATGAGGCGTTCTGCTCCCTTAAAGATTTACAGCCTCGGAAACCCTGTATAGAGTCGCTATGAGTCGGAATCGACTCCACGGCACATAACAACAACAATAAGAGGTCAGAACCGACTGGACGGCACTTGACAACAACAATGTAAGTATTATTATGTTGTTAAAGTGCTGTGGAGTCAGTTCCAACCCATAGAACTCCTTTATAGTGTTTCTTAGGAGCGGCTGGTGAGTTTGAACTGCCGGCCTTGTGGTTCAAGCCGACTTTGCATCCAGCGCATTAACCCACAGTGCCACACCAGGAATCCCAAGTATGGTGGTGCTGGTTATGTGCTGTGTAGTCGATATTGACTCATTGCAACCCTGCATAGGGTTTCCGAGGCTGTAAATCTTCACAGTAGCAGAAAGCCTCATCTTTCTTCTCCGGAAAGGCTGGTAGTTTCAAACAGCTGAACCTGAGGTTAGCAGCTGGACTCGTAACCACTATGCTACTAGAGCTCTTTAAGTATTATTATTATTGTGTTGTTGTTGTTGTTGCTAAGTGCCGTTGAGGAGGTTTCAACCCATAGCGACCCAATATAGGGTTTTCGAGGAGCAGCTGGTGAACTTGAACCGCCAACCTTGAAGTTCAAATGGCTTTGCAGACTGGCACAAAAGGAAGGAGTGAAATGAGAATATGAGTGAGAATTGATTTTTCACTTAGGGGATTTGGCAGGACATCTGGGAGGATGTTATTTGAATGGGGTAGGACTGTCGGAGGGAGGGCGAGACAGAGGACTTCGAATCATAAAGTTGGTGTTCCCAGCCCACCTGCTGCCCTGTGTGAGAAAGATGAGGCTTTCTGCTCCAGCAAAGATTTACACCCTTGGCAATCTCATGTTGTTAAGTGTCCTCAAGTCAAGTTGGTTCTGGCTTAGATAGTGACCCTGAATAGGATTTCCCATGAGCTACTGGTAGGTTTGAGCCTCCAACCTGTGGTTAGCAGTCCAGAACTTATCTTACAGTGCCACACCAGGAAATCCCAACTCAGTGCCTAATTTCACGATGAAAACATCAGATTTGGTATAGGACAAGCAAGGCACAGAAACTGAAAGTAGGGGGACCTTGTTTAAAAAGAGTGTGACAAATGGCATATAAGAAAAGTACAATTGGAGCTAAGTTTTGGAGGGGACAGATGAAGAACAGGACTCATGTAGTGTGCTCTAGATTGAACAGGTTTACTGTGAGTTCTCTTTTAAAAATGTCAATCTGACCATAACATCCCTCTGCTCAAAACTGTTTCATTTATACATTCCTACTATTTGCAGGACACTGTTCAAAGCATTAGGGGTACAGCAGTGAATAATAATAATAAAATCCCTGCTCTCAAGAAACTTCCATTCTAATATGCCTGAAAACTAACAAGGTAAAATTCAAAGGGGCTTCAAAAAGCTTGTGTAATAATGGAATGAAAAGAGTGGAATTTCTCCACAAACTTTTTGAAGCCCCTCATACTTGGTGATACCATCCAGACTTCCTGTTCAGAAACACATGAGTTCTTGCTCCTGCTAAGGCCTGCTTCTTGTTATTCCTGTTTGCTGCTGCTGGCCTTTATCAGAGGATGTCAATATTTGAAATGTCTGCCTCTTTTAGGGTAGACGCAGCCCCTGCCCTACAGGAAGGCAATCAGCTAGTCCCTCTGAGAGATAGGTGTGTCAGAATGCAATACCTAGAGCCCACCCAGCATCAGTACAAGGATGTGCACACTTTTTTTTGATGGGGGGAGGGAGAGCAGGGCGCTTTCCATCTGTGGAAAATGGAAAGGAGGGGGTCTTTGAGAGCAAGCACAAGTGTTCCCAGCTTTAGAACAGTCTTTCCCAGAATAGAGACTGATATGTGAACATCTTGATTTTGCAATAGTATCTTATGAGTTTGGTTTCTGTGAATCAAGCCCACAGTGCCAGGTTACCTCTTAATAGCTAGTCACTTGAATTTCTCAGCCAATCACTTGAGTCTGCAACCCCCATGCCCAGGTGCCCTGCCTTTCTTCTTCATCTCCCATAACCATTCCTGTTCCTAACCAAAAGGCTGTGCTTGCTGAGTGCCATCTGTGTCAGGCCCTGCTCTAGGCCTGACAGGTTGGACAAGGCCTTATCCTCACTGAGTTTGTAATCTATTGGGGGAAAGATAAATAGATAAGATACTTAGGGATGAAGAGAAGGATCTATGTGCCACAAGGAAGCAACTTTAGGACGGAGGGGTCAGGACAGCCTGTCAGGGGTCAGAAGGACAAACAAAACTCTTTGGAATGAGGAAGGGAGCAAGAGCTGGACCCGAGGCAGGAACAGGAGATTCTCTCAGGAGGCCAATGTGTCAGAGATGTAGTGAGCATGGGGGGCATGGTCCCATGTAAGGTTAGAAAGGGGAACTGAGGTCAGCTCCAACACGCGTGAAACGCAGTTATGCCATCGATCCTAAAGATCTTTCTGGTGGCAGTGCTGAGAGTAGGCTGTGCTGCACAGGGGCAGGAGTGGAGGCAGGTATGGGTCTACTGCATAGTCTACAAAGCAAAGAGATCCCTGGTTATTTTCCTTGCCTAAGAAATAAGCATATTAAAAAAGTACCCTTTGGTTGTTTAAATGATCATATATTCCTATGTGTTTTTGTGTACATCAAAAATTTTTTTAAAAGGAGGGAATAGAGGCAAATACTCTTAACCCATGGTGCATAGAGGGGATTGTAATCATTTTAATGAAACAAAATACGATTTGTTGAGTGCAAAACTGATGCCCTCCCATGTAAACTATCACTCAACTCACAATAAAAGCTTTTAAAAAACAAAAACACTCCATTTCCAAGAAGCCTGCACCCCTTTACTAAAAATCAAGTGAATATTCAACATACCACTCCTCCTAATCAGTATTATTAGCCCACTCTTGGAGGAAGAGACCCCATACCTTTCCTTATAAGCAAGTGCACCACAAATCCAGTGTCTTCTCCACCCACAGAGACAGACCCACTTCTGTCTGAAGTGAACTTTTGCTTTGACTTAATTCATACTCCCCAATTCCAATGGGTCTTCTCCACTTGTGGAGAAAGACCCACTTCTCTCTTTGAAATGTACTATCACTTTGCAGATAAAGAGCTTTTGAGTGAAAGAAAGAAAGAAGTAAATTAAATGCTGTTCACTGCTGTGAACACTGTAGTGATGAATGAATTTACCACTGACCCGCTGGCCCAGGTAGTTGGTTACTGGTTAGGTTTGGTGGCAGCAAATGGGCAGGGGAAGAGTTGCTTCCCCACACTACCTTATTATTGATAAGAACAGTGTGACACACTAGAGCTAGGTGTAGAAAGGGGAGGCTAGTGTCCATTTCCCAGGAAAAGAACACCAGCTCCCCCAGGCCCTGAGTACCTTTTTGACCTCCCTTCTGGTCTGATGAGCTTGGAGGAATCGTAACAACCAGAATAAGAAAGTAACCAATGCACACATTGGTCATCAGGTAAAAATGCAGAACCAGTAATGTTGCCCAGGAGTCCTGGTGGTACAGTGGTTAAGTGCTCAGCTGATAACCAGAAAATCAGCAATTTGAACCCACCAGCCGCTCTGTGGGAGAAAGATGTGGCTGCATACTTCCATAAAGATTTACAGTCTCAGAAATCCTATCCTATAGGAGTCCTGAAACCCTATCCTATAGATTGCATTTCAAATAAGTTTTGATTTTTTTTTTTTTTCAACGACCTATAACTGTGGCTAGATACTTGGACCTTGCCAGGTGGAATACACAGGAGTCCTGGTGTGGTGCTGTGGGTTAATGCGCCAGACTGCAAAGCCGTTTGAACTGCAAAGTTGGTGGTTCAAGCTCACCAGCTGCTCCTAGGAAACCCTGTACAGGGTCGCTATGGGTCGGAACCTAGTCAACACTTCTCAACAACAACATAGGGTTGCTATGAGATGGCAACATGTTAGTTTTTTTTTGGTCTAGTCATTATGCCAAGTAGCCTTAAGGTGGCAACCCTGAGCAGTTTATGACCAAACTGGTTGCCAAAAGGGTAATTTAAATTTAGGTGGAGGAGAATATGCGTGTGTTATAGGTTGATTAAAGAGTCTCAGTATCTTATAGTTCTAGCCTCCATGTTCTAATGAGTTAGATGAGTTCCTGGTTAATTCATCTGCTCCTCAAAGTCAGACCGTGTTTGGTGGGATGGGAGTGAGAGGTAGAGAGCCAAGTCCAGTGACATGGGACGGCTGGCAGGGCTGCCTCAAGAGACATGTGAGCAAACTGGGTGGGAGGGCTAATGCTCTGGGCCACCTGTTGATGCTTTGCTGGATGTGAGGAACAAGGATGATGAACACTCAGTCACAATCCCCAAGGGACTAGAGTCCCCAGGTGCCGCTATTTGACATGGTTTAGAGATGTTACAATTGAGTGCTGGCTTCTCCAGGGCTGCCTAGGGATTTGGTGACCCAGTCCAAACCAGAACCCAAGTATCCAGATAGCCTAGCCTCCTGAATCTTTCTATCACATAAGGCATAGTCAGGGGAGGGAAGGCGATTTCTGGTACCATGACCCAGCCTGGGCAGAAATAACAGAGCCCAGTTTGACTTTCACAGCCTGGAGGAAAATGCCCACTCCTGCCTACATCTCTAAAGGTGGCAAGGTAATGCTGAGATGCATTTTATGTTTCAGAACCAGCCAGAAGGAAGCAGATCACTTTTTACTTGTTGCCACAATGCTGACTGCCCGCCTCTCCAGACCCCTGTTACAGCTTCCAGGGAAAACCCTGAGTTTCTATGATAGAGGCAGTGGAACAAGGTAAGAAACTGACATGGATGGTGCGGGTGGTGATCAGCCCTGACTCTGAAAGATGTCTTTCAAATCCCCAGCCATCTACCAGCACAGGAAATTCAAAGGTGTCCACAAAAGACAGAGACCTTCCCAGGTTTACAGGCAAAGGAGAAAATATTTCATAACTACTTTTTTTTTTTTTAATAAATGTGTTATTTGGAAACATTTGAAAAAAAAGTACAAAAGCTTCCTATATGTCTTTCACCCAACTTCCCCAAAAGCTAACATCTTTCTAAACCATAGTGCAATTATCAAAACCAGGAAATTACATTGATAAATATTAACTATTAACTAATCTATACACCTTATTCAGATTTTGCTAAATGACCCCACTAATGTCCTTTCTCTGATCCAAGATCCCATCTATGATCCCACATTGCATTTAGTTGCCATGTCTCTTTTGTCTCTTCCTGTTGGGGAGAGTCCCTAAGTCTTTATTGTGCATTATCTTGACACCCTGGCCAGTTATTGTAGACTGTTTCAATTTGCTGTCACTCACTGGCCATTTTTTCCATACTGTGGTGGCTTGCATGTTGCCGTTGTGCTGGACGCTATGCCACCGGTATTGTTTAAATACTCATGATGGGTGGGCTTCAGTGGAGCTTCCAGCCTAAGAAGGAGGACTTGGTGATCTGATTCTGAAAAGACTGACGTGGGAAAACCGCGTGACTAACAGTGGAACCTTGACCTAGTGCGGGAAGATGAGCCCCTCAGGTTGGAGTGCATACAAAATACAATCTGGAAACAACGAACTGCCGTCTCATAGCACAGTCAAGCTTAATGACATGGGTGGAGTAAAGCTTTCAAGTCCTTCATTTGCTGGTGTGGTGTGACTCAGAATGAAAAGAAACAGCTGCAAATATCCATTAATAATCAGAATATGGAATGTATAAAGTATGAATCTAGGAAACAAAAATGAAATGGAACACATAAAGGTAAATATCCTAGATACTAGTGAGTTGAAATGGACTGATATTGGTCATCTTGAATCAGATAAACATGGCCAACTAGGCCAGGAATGACAAATTAAAAAGGAAGGGTATCACATTCCTCATGAAAAAGAACATTTTAAGATCTGTCTTGAAATATAATACTGCCAATGATAGGATCATATCCATACACTGATAAGAAAACCCAGTTAATACAGCTGCAATTAAATTTTATGCACCAACTACTAACGCCAAAGATGAAGATACTGAAGATTTTTACCAATTTATGCTTTTTTTTTTGAAATTGATCAAACATGCAATAAAGATGTATTGACAGTTACTGGTGATTGGAATGTAAAAGTTGGAAATTAAGAAGGATCAGAAGTTGGAAACGATGGCCTTGCTGATAAAAATAACACTGGAGGTTGCATTTCAAATAAGTTTTTATTTATTTTTTTCAACGACCTATAACTGTGGCTAGATACTTGGACCTTGCCAGATGGAATACACAGGAAAAAAATTGACCACATCTGTGAAAAAAGATGATAGAGAAGCTCAGTATCATCAGTCAGACCACAGTCAATGGTCAACTTCATAACAGACCATTTATTGTTCATATTCAAGTTCAAGTTGAAGCTGAAGAAAATTAAAACAAGTCCACAAGAGCTGAAGTACAACCTTGAGTATATCCCACCTGAATTTAGAGACCATCTCAAGAAGAGATTTGATGCATTAGATACTAATGACCAAAGACCAGAAGAGTAGTGGGACAACATCAAGAACATCCATCATACAGGAAGAATACTTATGACTGAAGACCAGATGAGTCGTGAAATGATATCAAAGACATCATACATGAAGAAAACAAATGGGCATTAAAGAGACAGGAAAGAAAGAAAAGATCCAAATGGATGTTAGAAGAGACTCTGAAACTGACTCTTGGTCATGGAATAGGTAAAGCAAATGGAAGAAATGATGAAGTAAATAAAAGAATTGAACAGAAGATTTCAAAGCACAGCTTGAAAAGATAAAGTATTATAATGAAATATGCAAAGGCCTTAAGAAAAACAAAAAGGGAGAATGTGTTCAGCATTTCTCAAGCTGAAAGAACTGAAGAAAAAATTCAAGTCTTGATGAAATATTGAAGGATTCTATGGACAAAGTATTGAATGATGCAGGAATACAGAGGTCTCTGTACCAAAAAGAACTGGTTAACATTCAACCATTTCATGAAATAGCATATGACCAAGAACCAATGCTATTTAAGGAAGAAGTTCTGGGTGCACTAAAGACATTGATGGAAAACTAGGCTCCAGGAATTGATGGAATACCAATTTAGCTGTTTCAACAAACAGATGCAACATTAGAAGCACTCTCATCTATGCCAAGAAATTTGGAAGACCACTATCTGGCTAACCTACTACAAAAGATCCATATTCCTGCCCATTACAAAGAAAGGTGGTCCAATAGGATGCAGAAATTACCAATCAGTATCATTACTGTACCTGGTGTGGAGCTGTAGGATAAGCATTGGACTGGTAACTGCAAAGTCAGCAGTTCAAACCCACCAGCTACTCTCGGAATCCCTTCACAGGGTTGCTATGAGTTAGAAATGATTCGATGGCACACAGCAATGACATAGTATCATGCACAAGTAACATTTTTGCTAAAGATAATTCAAAAATGGTTGCAGCAGTATAAGGACATAGAACTGCCAGAAATTCAAACCGCTGGATTCAGAAGGGGATGTGGAATGAGGGATATCATTGCTAATGTCAGATGGATCTTGGCAGAAAACAGAGAATACTAGAAATATGTTTCTTGTCGTATAGTGACTTTGCATAGGCATTTGACTGTATGGATCATAACAAATTATGAATAACATTTCAAAGTATCAAAATTCCAGAACACATAATTGTGCTCATGGGGAACCTATACATAGACCAAGAGTCAGCCATTCAAACAAAGCAAGGGGATACTGTGTGTTTTAAAATCAGGAAAGCTGTGCATCAGAGTTGTATCCTTGCACCATACTCATTCAATCAGTATGCTGAGCAAATATCCAAGAAGCTGGACTACATGAAGAAGAATATAGCATCAGGATTTGTGGAGGACTCATTAACAACTGGTAATATGCAGATGACATAATCTTGCTTGCTGAAAGCAAAGAAGACTTGAAGCACTTACTTAGGAAGATCAAGGACTACAGCCTTCAGTATGGATTATACCTCAACATAAAGAAAACAAAAATCCTTACAGCTGGACCAGTAAGCAACATTATAAGAAATGGAAAAAAGATTGACGTTGTCAAGGATTTCATTTCACTTAGATCCACAGTCAACACCCATGGAAGCAGTGGTCAAGAAATCAAATGATGCTTTGGGCAAATCTGCTGCATAAATACTCTTTTAAATGTTAAAAAACAAAGATGTCACCTTGAGGACTAAAGTGTGCCTGACCCAAGATATAGCACTTTCAATATCCTAATATGTATGTGAACACTGGACAATATATAAGGAAGATTGGAGAAGAATTGTTGGTTTTGAATTATGGTGTTGGTGATGAGTATTGAATAGACCATGGACTTCCAGAAGAACTAACACATTTGCCTTGTAAGAAATACAGCCAGAATACCCCTTAGAAGGGAAGATGATAAGAGTTCATCTTATGTACTTTGGACGTATTATTAGGAGTGACCAGTCCCTGGACAAGGGTCTCAGGCTTGGTAAAGTCAGCAAAAAAGAAGAAGACTATTGGTGAGCTGGGTTGACGCAGTGACTGCAACAATGAGGATGGCACAGGACCAGGCAGTGTTTGGGGTTCATAGAGTCATTATGAGTCAGAACTGACTGGACAGTACCTAACAACAACAACAGCTCTCTAGTTTTGTGTGGTGTTTCCTCATGTTTAGATCTCGTGTTTGGCACAGATCCCACAGAAGGTGGTGTACTCTCCAGTGCATCACACATCCCGAGGCACGTGGTGATGTGTCTCATTACCTTGATCACCTGGATAAACGGCCTTATAAACTGCCTTATGCACACACACACACACACACACACACACACACACACACAAAACCCGTTAACTTTAATGCCCCGAGTCTTCACTGAACTGTTTATGAATGTAACATAGAGGAAGCACAAATTAAAGAAACTGCTCTTCTTTTGGAGCTTCTGGAATTGCTTTCCCAGGGGGATTCAGTGTGCCCTCTTATTTATTTTCTTATTTTGCAGCCCAGAGCAAGGGAAAAAATGAACATCCTTTACTTTCTCTTGTTATTTGCCATTGAGTGGATTAGAACTCATGGCAGCCCCATATGTGCACAGTAGGACTCTGCTCCATATGGAAGCAGATTACCACATCTTTATCCCATAGAAAGGCTGATGGGTTTGTACCTTGCAGTTATGTCCCAGTGCTTAACCCACAGTACCACCATGGTTTGTTAAGTGCTATCAAGTTTTTTCGGACTCATAGCGACCTTGTATAGGGTTTCCCAGGAGCAACTGGTAAGTTTGAGTCGCCGACCTAGCAGTTCAAACTGACCTGGCAGTCCAGTGCTTACCCTACACCAGTTTGTTGTTGTTGTTAAGTACCATGGAGTCAGTTCCGACTCATAGTGACCCTGCACAGGGTTTCTGAGGCTGTAGTGGTTACGAGTCGAGCTGCCAACCTCAAGGTTAGCAGTTCGTTGTTAAGTGCCAGTGTTTGGCTTCCAGCTCCACACCAGGACTCTGCCTACCACCTGTTGTTGTTGTTGTTATGTGCCGTGGAGTCAGTTCCAACTCATAGCAACTCTGCACAGGGTTTCCAAGGCTGTAAATCTTTACGGGAGCAGAAAGCCTCATCTTTCTCCTGCGGAACAGCTGGTAGTTTCAAACTGCTGACCGTGAGGTTAGCAGCCCAATTCATAACCACTACCCTGCCAGAGCTCCTTACCCCTGGTGAACCCAACATTCTTTAGAAAAGTCAGATAACATATTTCTATGAATGTTTAAAATGACTTACAGGGTCACTATGAGTTGGAACTGACTTGACAGTGTTTAACAACAACAACGTTTTGGAAAGGTAATGTGTATTCACATGGTACAAATTAAATACACATGATAGTATACAGTTAAAAGTCTAGCTCACAGCTCTTTTCTTTTGCTACCAACTTTCACCCACCCCTACGTCCTGTAACTGTTGTTGTTATTGGGTGCTGCTAACTCAATTCTGCCTCATAGTGACCTGTGTAACAGTGTAGAAATGCCCATAGGTTTTCTAGGTTGTAATCTTTATGGGAGAAAACCACCAGGTCTTTCTTCCATGGGACCACTGCGTGGGGTTCAAACCTTCAATCTTTCGTTTAATATCCAAATGTTTAACCATTGTACCACCATGGTGCCCATAATTGTTGTTACTGGTTAAATATTCATTTAAAAGTTAACTCCTTCAGAGATGTAGTTGATACGTTTTTTCTATTCCTCCTGCTAGGTACAGTAAAAGCTTTGACCATCACATATAAAGGTAGCATAAGGAAACTCTCATAGATGGAGGGAAGACAGACTGGTTAGGGGTCTTAGGACCAAGAAGGTGAGAGTTCCCTGGGTTTTCTTTTAGCTTGTTATGCCCCAGACCTGGAGCTGAAAAAACCAACAATCTAGATCTGCCAGTGAGCACAGAGCAAGCCTGCTATCTCTAGCCAAAGGGCCAGCAGAGAGGCATCCTAACAAAGCAGACACATTTAAGACAGTAACTGTACTTCAGCCAACCACCAAAGGAAAATGATTGTATTCCCATCCCAACCTACACTTGCAAAAGTCAGCACGGAGCCTAGACTTACACCCTCACCAGTCTGTGACACGGTACTGTAGCTCCCTCACTGGAAGTGATGTCAGAGAAGGCTGCATACAGGGTCTGGGCTTCCATCCCCACCCAGCAGTAACAAGGCACTCCTCCCTGTGGGACATATATCCAAGGAGGCTGTCTTCATTATCTAGAAGTGCTATATCAGAAACATCACAAATGATGGCTTTAACAAACAATTGATTCTTTCACAGTTTAGGAGCTAGGAGTTCAAATTCAGGCACCAGCTCTAGAAGAAGCCTTTTTCTCCCTGTTGGCTCTGAGGGATGATCCTTGTCTCTTCAGCTAGTTACCTGGTTCCTTGGAAATCTCCATGTGGCTTGGCATCTATCTTCCTCCTTATGTGCTTGCTAACTTGCTTATTTAGTCTCTTTTATAACTCAAAAGAAATTGATTCAATGAGTCCTGACATCGCACTGAAGGTTAATGCGCTGGACTGCAAGGTCGGTTTGAACTGCAAGGTCGGCAGTTCAAGCTCACCAGCTTCTCCTCAGAAACCCTATACAGGTTCGCTATGAGTCAGACCTGACTCGAAGGCAGCTAACAACAACAACACCCTATACTTATCCTGCCTCACTAGCATAGCAAAGACAGCCCATTCCCAAGTGGGATTATAACCACAGACATAGAGGTTAAGATTTATAACACATATTTTGGGGGACACAATTCAACTCATAACAGACTCAGGCTTTTTCCTACCACCGAGCAATAGCAAGGCCTCACCCCTCCCACTTTAGGGACAGTAATGAGGTACTCCGACCACTCTCAGACAGGGAGGTATAGTGGAGCCTAGTGGGGACCGAAACTCCCAGCCCCACCCCACAATAACACTTCCCAATACATTTTATGAAGCTAGTATTACCTTGATATCAAAGCTAGACAAAGGCATACAACTACAGACTAGTATCGCTCATTGATATAGATGGAAAAATCCTAAAATGCAAAATCAATATTCATAAGATATATTCAGCAGTGTATTAACAGAGTAATCATACATCATGACGAAAGGGTTTTTCAAGGAATACAAGGATAGTTTGATATTTAAAAACCAATTAATATGATACATAATATTAACAGGCCAAAGTGAAAATCACAGAATCATATTTATCAATCCAGAATAAACATTTGGCAAGACTCAGCAACCATCTGTGATTTTAAAAAAAGCTCTTAGGAAAATAAACTCAGACACTTCCTCAACTTAATAAAATGCATCTACAAAAAAATCTATGCTAACATTATAGTTAATGGTTGAAAGACTGAAGCTTTAACTTTAAGATTGGGACGGATGGTCACTCTTACCAATTGTATTTGGCATTATGCAAGAAGTGCTAACTCGTGCAGTAAGGTAACAAAAAGTCATAAAAAGCTATGTCTAGATTGGAAGGAAAGAAATAAAACTGCCCTTTTCTTCAGATGACATGATTCTGTACATAGAAAAGTCTTAGAAATCTACACATCAACAACAATAAACTCCTAGAACTAATAAGTGAATTCAAGGTTGCAGGAACAATAAGAACATTTGAATCAAAATTAAATATACAATGTAATTTACAATAGATATAAAATGCTTAGGTAGGTGTATTTAGAATTACTTAAGTGTAATCTAACAAAACATACACATAACAAACTTGTATGCTGGAACCTATACAACATTAATGAAATTAATCATAAATCCATACCACGGTCATGGATTTGAAGACTCACATAGTAAAGATGTTTTCCTCAAGTTGATACACACACAGATTTAGTACTATTTCTATCAAACTTTTTATGTAGGCAAGATTCTTCTAAAATTTACTTGGGAAAGCACATGAAATCGAATAGCTCAAACAATTTAACAATTTTTTTTTAAATAATAAGGTGAGAAGAATCAATCTATTAAATTTAAGATTTATTTTATAGCTACAGCAGCTGAGACTGTGGTATTTGCAGAGGGTTAGATATATAAGTCATTGAAACAGAATAAAGAACCCAGAAATAAACTCATACAAATATGCACAACTGATGTTTGACAAAAGTACAAAAACAATCCAATGAAGGAGAGATAATATATATTTTTTAAATGGTGCTGGAGCCAAAAAAAAAAGGAACTTCAAACTGCCTCACATGTTATACAGTTAACTCACAATGGATCGTGGACTTAAATGTAAAACAGTGCAACTTTTAGAACAAAACGTATGAGAAAATCATCTTTGAGTTCTGGAGCTAATTAAAGAGTTCTTAGATGACACAAAAGATAAGATCCATAAAAGGAAGAGTTGAAAATTTTGACTTTATCAAAATTAAAACCTTTTCTCTCTGAAAGATCCTGTTAAGAGGAAGAAAAGACAAAAGATATGAAAATCACATCTATGACAAAAGTCTAGCATCCAGAATATAAAGAAAAAAGTGCTCAAAATTAAACAGATTTTCTCTAAAGAAAAAATGAGCAAAAGACATTTTATCAGACAAAGTACAGATGGCAAGAAAGCACATGAAAAGGTGTTCGGTGTCATTAGTGATCTGTTGTTGTTGTTAAGTGCCATCAAGTCAGTTCCGACCCATAGCAACCCTGTATAGGGTTTCCGAGGAGTGGCTGATGAGCTTGAACCACTGACTTTGCAGTTCAAACAGCTTTGCAGTCTGGCGCATTAACCAACAGCACCACACCAGGACTCCCATTAGTGATTAGGGAAATGCAAATTAAAACCACAGTGAGATATTACTATATATTTTCAGAATGGCTAATGTAAAATAATGACGACTAAATGCAAACTGGCTGTTGTACACATTGCTACTGAGAACGTAAAATTGTTACAGCTACTTTGGAAAACAGTTTGGCAGTGTCTTAAAAAGCTAAACATGCAACTGTCACGGTGGTGGTGGTTGTGTGTCATGGAGTCGGTTCAGACTCACAGTGACCCTATGAAGGGTTTCCGAGGCTATAAGTCTTTATGGGAGCAGAAAGCCTCATCTTTCTCCTGTGGAATGGCTGGTAGTTTTGAACTGCTGGCCTTGAGGTTAGCAAGCAGACTTGTAACCATTATGCTACCAGAGCTCCTTGCAACCATCGTAGGATCCAGCAATTACTATTCTGTGCATTTACTCCAAAGATATGAAAACTTAAGTTCGTATAGGAACCTGTTCAGAATATCTGGAGTAGCTTTATTCTTAAGAGCCCAAACTATAAATAATTCAGATGCTATTCAGCAATTGAAAGAAACTATTGGTCATGCAACAACTTGGATGAATCTCTAGAGAACTGTGCTGAGCGGAAAAGGCCAATTCCGTGCATACTGGATGGTTCCATTTAGTCTCAAAATGACAGAATCATAGAAATGGAGAAGAGTATTCGTGGTTACTGCAAGTTAAGGAGGCAGTGGCATGGGAAGGCAATGGGTATGGTTATAAGAGGGCAACAAAAGGCTCCTTGTGAGGATGGACATGTTGTGAATCTTGACTGTGTCAATGGCAGAATCCTGGCTGGAATACACTATGAATTACAGTTTTACTATATACTGGTGTGGCGCTGTGGGCTAATGTGTCAGACTGCAAAGTCGTTTGAACTGCAAGCTGACCAACTGCTCCTTGGAAACCCGATACAGGGTTGCTTTGGGTCGGAATCAACTCAATGGCACTTAACAACAACAACCACCATTGGGGAAATTGGGTCAAATATAAAAGGGCATGTGTCTGTATGACTTTTGAAACTCCATGTGAATCTAAATAGATCAAAGTAAAAAGTAAAAATAAAAACTGTCAGGAAACAGCATTTGCTTGTTGCTAGTTGCTGTTGCATTGATTCCAACACTTGGTGGCCCCATATGTAGAGGTTAAGACATTGAATTTGCAGAGGCTTTCTGAATAAAGCATTCTGTTTGGAAAGGTGGTCCACACGTGAATTCATCTGATATGTTTCCTATCTCTGTCACCTTGAAAAGAAGATAGAATTATCTTGGGGTTGGACAAGGACAGTTGAATTTTTGTCAGGGCTTCACAACAACAGTAGCTTCTGGGTGGACTTTTGTTCTCAGGACTTTTGTTCTCTATCTACACAGTGACAAAGTGTAGTTGTTACGAATTGGGCTGCGAGCCGCAAGGTCAGCATTTCGAGACTACCAGCTGTTCCGCAGGAGAAAGATGAGGCTTTCTGCTCCTGTAAAGATGTACAGCCTCGGAAACCCTGTACAGGATACTGTGAGTCGGAACCGACTCCATGGCATATAACAACAGAACAACAACAGCTGCTATAGGCCCTCTTCCTATCAGCCTAGCAGTCCTGGTGGGGATAGGGCTGCTCTATCAGAGTGTCCCTAGGTGTTTGGGTGGGAGCAAAAATCAGTGCTGCTTTTGGCTGGGTGGTAGCCTCTGAATTACTGTGCCCCTGGGACAAGGGGGTGAGCACAGCCTGTATGCATGGCTCGGTTTTCTCTTGCAGGCACACGCTACTGTTTTCCTCCAGCTCCTTTGCTCCTGTCAGCCGTAGAACTTATGCTGGCCAGGTGAATCCGGTGAGTTTCTTTCTGGAAACAAGTTGGGTGGTCTGAAGCCCCTCCCCCAGCCACTCTCAGAACACAGCTTTACACCCCTCAGGAACCCCTTTCTCATTTGGTCCCTAACATTACTAGGGCTTACATTGCATTTACAGAGGCTTTCTTAATGAAGTTAGGTGCTGTGAGTTTGTTCTTTGGAATCTCTCAGTCCTCATTACAATGAGATGTAAAGAAAAGAAATCTGTTTCCTCAGCTGTAACATGATGTTATAATCATAGTTATGAGGCAGTGTAAGGATTAGTCTCTACACAAGAAGCTCTGGTGTCATAGTGGATTACGAGTTGGGCTGCTAAACCACAAGGTCAGCAGTTCGAACCTACCAACTGTTCCGTGGGAGAAAGATGAGACTTTCTGCTCCTGTAAAGATTTACAGCCTCAGAAACCCTATACTGGGTCACTGTGAGTTGGAACCGACTTGGTGGCGCACCACCACCAGCAGTGTATGCACAGATGATGATGATTGTAGTGGTGATGGTGAGAATGTGATTGTAGATGAGGAAATGGAGACCCACAAAGTAGAAATAACTTTCCCAAGCAAAACTATTAATTGATGGTAGAGTCTGGGCTTTTCCCATTCTACCATGATGTCTCTCCAGACAGCAAGAGCCCAGGAGGTAGGGCCCGGCTTGGGCCATTCAGGAAATGTCAATTGTTATTGCCCAGAGGGTGGGGAGGCTGGGTCCCTCTGTCCTCAGGACCCTGGGGGACTAATGTGGGGTCTGGCCTTCTCAAACAGGTTGGCAGTAAGGCTGTCCTGATCACAGGCTGTGATTCCGGATTTGGGTTCTCCTTGGCCAATCACCTACATTCACAAGGCTTCCTCGTGTTTGCTGGCTGCTTGCTGAAGGTAAGAAATAGGTCAGCGTCTTTATCATTGTCCTTTTACTTACGGTTACTGTTTTGCAGTTTAACTGCTTTCCTAACAACGGTCTATCTATACCTCACCCACTGACTGCATTCTTACTTGTTCTTCATAGCTTTGCCCACTCATTCATAAACTTAGTCACAGACCAAGTACTGATGATATGCCAGGTACTTTGCTAGAATGTTGTGGAAGAATAAGATCAGATTCCTGCCCTCAAGGAGCGCACTGCCCCACAGTGAGGGAACAGCTGTGCACAAACACAAGGGTTCTCAGGATGTGCGGAGAATGCTCAGTGAGAGGGCAGAGGAGGAAAGAATTGATTCTGGCATTCCGACATTTGTTCTGAGCCATGGAGAATGAATGATGTTGTGATAGGTGGAGACTGGGAGGAAAAACCTTTCAGACAGAAGGGATAACCTGAGGAAAGGTTTGGAAGCATGAGGCTCCTGGGGATATGAAGTGAGTTTAGGGTATGTGAAGAAAATGGGACATGTGGTTGCAGAAGCAATTAGGAGACAGGTTTTTCAATTTAGAACAGTGTTGTGCAACAATCGCCACAATCCACTGTTAGAACATTTATGTCACTCCCAGAAGTTTCCTCACCACAACTGGCAGTTAATCCCACACCTACCACCAAACCACTGATTTGATTTGCCTTTCTTATAAACGGAATCATATAATGTGGAGACCTTTGTGCTAGGAGTTTTTCACTCGTTAAATTCTGTGGAGTTGACTCTGACTCATAGGGACTCTGTATAGGGTTTCTGAGGAGCAGCTGGTAGGTTTGAACCACCAACCTTGTGGTTAGCAGTCCTGTGCTTATCCCACAACTCCACACCAGGACCCTGTCTTTTATTTAGCATACTGTTGTTCAGTTTCATCCACATTGTAACATGTAATTTCTTTTTATTGCTAAACAATAGTACACTGGCTAGATAACCATATATATATTTTTTTTCTTTTAATGTTTTATTGTGAATTATGTGATAGTTTACATGGGAGAACATTAGTTTTACATTCATCCTATCATATATCATTTCATTGCCATGGTTACAATCCCCTCCATGCATCATCAACCAACCACAGGCATCATCAAGCCTGCCCCCTGTCGTCAGCACACAGCCCCTCTCCCTCTCTGGGTCTAGATTTCCCAGCTGCTCCATCTCTCCGTGTCATCATCTCTGCCTCCATCTCAAGCATCACTGCTGCTCTGAATAGGGTCCCACATTCTGTTCTTCTCCCTTGATGGTCCCAGGAACCTCCGCTCCTAGACTGCAAAGTTAACCACTCCCCTCCTTGCTGCAAAACATCTACCTTTATATTTCCAACCCTCACAGTCAGTCCTGATAACAATTATTCACTATTGTATCACAAGAGACCTATCTGCATTTCCTTTCATCAGCCCCACCTAGACAGATTGAATACTACTGTGGAGATACTACCTTCCTCCCCGCCCTCTGGATCTAGGCTCCCTCTTGAAAGCTTGTAAGCCAGTCA